>NW_004444111.1:3497676-3538548 GCF_000243295.1 Trichechus manatus latirostris
CCCTGCATCCTTCAAGTCCTTGATGGTGGCAGTAATCTCTGCAGTCCCGCCAGCATTGCGGTATTGCTTTTGGTTTACTATTTTCCTAGGTAGGGGCAGTTCTAATGGCTTCCACTTGCCTTTTCCTACCATAATAGCCCTTACTCTATTTGTCAGGGATCCAATGTGGGGGTTCTTCCAGTTGCTAAGTATATCTATTCTAATTATGCATTCTGGAACTGGGGAAATCACTACAGGATGGGTTCGGACATCCACTGGACCTACTGTGAGATGGACATGAGCCAAGACTCCATTAATAACCTGACCTCCATATGCCCCCACTCTGACTGGTGGGCCACAGTGACGTTTTGGGTTTCCTGGAATTAGTGTCAGCTCAGAGCCAGTATCCAGTAATCCCCGAAAAGTCTGATTATTTCCTTTTCCCCAATGAACAGTCACTCTCGTAAAAGGCCGTAGGTCCCTTGGGGGAAGGCTGGGAGAAAGATGAACAGTAAAAATTTTTGGCAGTGTATTGGAGTCCTTCCTTAAGGGGACCCAGCCTCCCCTTCATTCAAGGGGTTGTGGGTCTTTAAACTCACTGAAATCTGGGAATTGATTGAGGGACCGTGACTCTCTATTCTGGCAATCCGAGTTAGACTGCTGTCCACCCGACCTAGAATTCATCCGTTTGTATAAATCAAGTAAATATTTAGTAGATTTCCTATCTATTTCACTCCTAGGGACACCATGACTAAGTAGCCAACACCATAAGTCCACAGGAGTCAGACTATTCTGATTACTGCTTTGACTCCTCTGTCCATTACTGTAACCACGCCCACCTTGTCTTTGTTGATTGAGCGCAGCCACTTGGCCCCTACTACCACGGGGTCCAGTCAGCCCCATTGTAGTTAGGTGTCTTAATTCAGTTAGGGCAGTTCCCACTGTAAAATCTGACTTACATAAAATAGCAATCACAGCAGCAAGGGTGCTGGAGCTCCCTTCACAAATTTGTTCCTCACAGTTGTGGTAAAAGGTGTGTCCTCCGGACACTCCCATGTGTGGGTCTGTGGGTCTAACTTGATAAATCTACTCCAGCATGCCAATTTCCCTAAGCCTTTGGATACCTTCTTCTCCAGTATACCAAGGCAGGTCAGGTACTTCAATTTGATTTAGTGTCAGCCACCTCATAATCCATGCTTCAGCAACCCAACCAAATAAACTATTAGATCCTTTCCTAACTTCTCTAGCTGAAACATGAATGAACAGTCTGTGCTTATTAATAAACTCAGACTGATCCATCTTTATGTTCCTTGCACCATTATCCCACACCCTTAATAGCCATTCCCACACATATTCCCCAGGTTTCTGTTTGTACATATTAGAAAACTCAAGTAGTTCTTTTGGAATGTAGCGTACCTCCTCCTGGGTCATACTTTGTACTACACCTTTTGGGGCTCGCTGGGACTTAAGCCTAGTTATAGGTCTAGAAGCCAGAATCAGTAGTGTGGAATTGTTTTGAGAACATTCAGCATTATCTTGTAAAGCATCTGCTTCAGGCGATGCTCTAGGCAATGACTCAGTCAAGGGCTCTTTAGAGATAGCTGGGCTAGGGCTAATCTCATTAGACAGGAGTGGAGGGCCTAATGGTTTTTCCGTGCAGGGTGGTTTAGCAGACAAACGTGAAGTAATCTCTTCAGATGGGACTGGTTCTGCTGGCAGGAGTGATTCAATGGAATTTACGGGCTTAGTGTCCCCAGCTTCCTGATTATCTGCCCATATGTCCCCATCCCAAGTCTCAGGATCCCATCTCTTCCCAATCAATGCCCTTACCTTAACTTCAGACACCTCTTGAGGTTTGCAATTGAGCTGGCATTGTAATTCAGCCACTGTTACAATAAGACTCTGGGTTTGGTTTTCAGCAATTTCAGCTCTGTTACTACAAGAACTAAGGCTTTCTTTGAAACCACAAGTGGAAGCCTTGAGGCCATGTATGCGGCACTTGAGCCTTGACTCGGAAGCCCTGAGTGCATCTCTTTCCTTCCCCAGTTTGTCTAGCGAAAGTAGGACAAACCCCAGCTTTCTTATACTTCTCATTCTGATAAAGCTGTAGAAAGATATCACACATGTGTTCACCCTGACCCTCACCTTTCACCAATACCTGGTCTACCGGTGGTGATATTTTGCATGTTTGTAGCACCACCTTGCTCCATGGACTAGCAGTGACCTCTGTACTGCTGGAAGCAGAGTCATCAACATCTTTATGACTACCCAGACTTGAGAACCAATTTAGAAAACTCATCCTTACAATTTTGTTTCTCTAGAACCACTCCCGATACCAAATGTCTTAGGCTGGGTTCTCTAGAGAAGCAAAACCAGTAAAGTGTATAAATATATATACATAGAGAGAGATTATTTCAAGGAAACAGCTCACGTGATTGTAGAGGCTAGAACGTCCCAAGTCCGTGGATCAGGGTAGAGGCCTCTCCCAAGTCACAAAGCTGCAGAAGCTGGCAAGCCCAAGATCAGCAGGTTGGAAGGCAGGGCTCCTGCTCACAGGCTGTGCAGGTCGACGAATCCCAGGTCTGGCAGATAAGCTGACAGCTCAAGTCCCAAGAACGGGAGATGAGACGACAGGAAGCAGCCGCAGGATCCAGAGAGAGCAAAAAGCCAGAACGTCTGCTTATATACAGAAGTGGGCCACACCCCCAAGGAGATTCCCTTTCATCTGATTGGCTACTCACGGTATAGTCAATTATGGGAGTGATTACATTAAAACACTGATCATGGCCCAGCCAAGTTGACACACAATCTTAACCATCACATCACCTAAGTAGAATGTAGAACATTTTCTTTATAAACTATGTTATGCCAATTGAGCTAGATGTTCCTTGAGACCATGGTCCTCACAGCCCTCAGCCCAGCAGTTCAGTCCCTAAAGTAGTCTGGATTTGTCCATGATGCTTCCATGACCTTACCCTGAACAAGTTGTGCTGCCTTCCCCAGTATTGTGTACTGCCTTACCCTTCACCATAGTTACCATTTATCGATTATTTAGTGTTTTTCCACCCTCACCCCTCCCCTCCCTCGTAACCATCAAAGATTGTTTCTTTTTGTGTGTAAACCTTTTCATGAGTTTTTATAGTAGTGGTCTCATACAATATTTGTCCTTTTGTGATTGACTTATTTTACTCAGCATAATACCCTCCAGATTCATCCATATTGTGAGATGCTTCGCAGATTCATGATCGGTGTTTATCACTGCATAGTATTCCATTGTGTGTATGTACCATAGTTTGCTTATCCATTCATCTGTTGATGGGCATCTAGGTTGTTTCTATGTGTGAACAATGCTGCAGTGAACATGCGTGTGCATATGTCTGTTCATGTGATGGCTCTTATTTCTCTAGGATGTATTCCTAGGAGTGGGATTGCTGGATCATATGATAATTCTATTTCTAGCTTTCTAAGAAAGCGCCATATCATTTTCCAAAATGGTTGTATCATTTTGCATTCCCACCAGTAGTGCATAAGAGTTCTGGTCTCCCCACAGCCTTTCCAACATTTGTTATTTTCTGTTTTTTTGATTTATGCCAGTAATGCAGGGGTGAGATGGTATCTCACTGTGGTTTTGATTTGCGTTTCCCTAATGGCTAGTAATTGGGAGCATTTCCTCATATGTCTGTTAGCCACTTGAATGCCTTCTTTGGTGAAGTGTCTGTTCATTTCCCTTGCCCATTTTAAAATTGGATTATTTGTCTTTTTGTGGTAGAGGTGTTGGGTTTTCTTGTAGATTTTAGAGATTAGACCTTTGTTGGATTTGTAATAGCTAAAAATTTTTTCCCAATCTGTAAGTTCTCTTTTTACTCTTGGTGAAGTCTTTCGATATGAGCATAAGTGTTTAATTTTTAGAAGATTCTAGCTTATCTTCTGGAGTTTGTATGTTGTTAGTTATGGTTTGTATCCTGTTAATGCTGTGTATTAGGGTCTCTAGTGTTGATCCTGTTTTTTCTTCTATGATCTTTATAGTTTTTGGTTTTAGACTTAGGTCTTTAATCCATTTTGAGTTAGTCTTTTTGTATGGTGTGAGATATGGGTTCTGTTTCATTTTTTTGCAGCTGGGCATCCAATTTTTGCAAGCACCATTTGTTAAAAAGACTGTCTTTTCTATTTTGTGTTTTTAAGAAATATTTTTATAGGGCTGTCTTTGTCTTAATTTTAAATTTTATTTTTGCCTTCTATTATGGTTGATGAAGATTTAGCCTAATTACACCACTTTCACTTTTCTCCATCTTCCTAATGTAATTTTCAATAAATGTTAATATTCACTGTTTACAATATTACGACTATTGTTCACTTCTTCAGGCTGAGCCAAATTTTGGGCTTTCAGTCTTTTCTTATGCAGCATTTTTTTTTTCCAGGGGTTAATAATTGCGTTTTAAAAACAACTTGCTCAGTTTTCTTTGTCTTTTGTTAGTCTCTCATACCTCCTATAGCCTCTCAATGGGATTTTCCACTTGATAGATTATTGGATAATCCATTTGTCAGCATTTCTTTCCTGAAGATTTCCTTCCAGAAGTCTTCTCTCTTTTTACTCCATGTATTCTCAGTGAGGACAGTATCTTGGGAGTGAAAATTGTTTCTTCCAGGGGCAAAAAATCTTAGATATTACAATGATTGTGGCTGTCTTAAAGGGCTACAGTATGTAAATAGATACACAATGTGTCTGTGATCTTATTAAAAAATTTTTTTTGAGGGGAGTGATTAGGAAAAATATGTCTCAAAAGACTCATTGGGGGGAGAAAATGAAATAAAGGTTGAGAAACACTGTTCCACTCCAATATGTTCAAGGCCTGCTCCACAGTTGTCATCCTGGAGATTCCCTTTATTTCTCTGCCGTGTAGTCAGTTGTTTATATCTTTTTTGGTGTAGTCCCTTAATTTGGTAAAGGACATCTCCAGCAGCCTCCAGAGAAAGGGTACATGGAAGGTAAAAGTTTTAAGAAGTGAGTATCTAAAAATGTTCTTATTTTTTTAATACAAGATCGAGGGCTTTGCTGTGTCTATTTTGGTTAGAAATTATTTCTCTTAGACTTGTTACACTTTCTTCCAGCTTCCAATATTTTTCTTGAGAAGCTGGATGCCATTTTGATATATATCTTCCTATCTCTGTAACCTTTAGAAGCTTTTAGAAGCTCTTTATCCCTGCTATTTTGACATTTCATGTTGATAGGGCCCAGTGGATGCCTTTATCACTCATTGTATTAAGCCCTTTCTGATAATCTGCTCCCAAATGCCCTTTAGTTTTGAGATATTTTCTTGTTATTTCTTAATTTCTTTCCCATTGTTTTCTCTGTTCTTTCTGGAACTCCTAATTAGCTGGTTGTAGAACCTCCTGAGCTGATCCTCTAATGTTCTTATCTTTTTTTATGCTATTGTCCATCTCCATCTCTGTGTCTTTTGTTTTACTTTATGGGGGATAGCCTTCATTTTACCTTCCAGCCTTTCTCTTGAAGTTTTAGTTTTGGCCATCACTTTTTTTTTTTTTTTTTAAAGACTTTTCCTTTTTTTCTGGATTTTCGTTTTTTGTGCGGTGGTGTTCTTGTTTCATGGCAGGGTATCTTAACTCTAAGGATATTAAAAAATTGTCATTGTTGGCTTCTTTTTGTTTTTAAGTTTTCTTTTATCCTGTACTTTTTCCTCTCATTATTTTTTAGTTTGTTTTATTCTCTTTTTTATGTTAGAAACGTCCCTCAAATGTCTGGTGAGCTTTTGACATTATTTTATATTTCAGAGTGATATACTCAAACCCTAAATGGACATAGGAAATGCTTGTCAACAAGTGGACTTCTTTATTTTATTGAGTGTTGAGGCTGTGAATAGGCTTGAGGGTTGCCTAGTTTTTTAGTACTTACAGTTCTTTTCTTTGGGGCCGTTTAGCTTCTCCAGAGAAAGATTCTCAAATGTGCTGTCTGATTATCTGTATACTGTGTATGTGAGGGTGGGACTGGGAGGTGGGTGGGTCTGTAAGCAGTCTATTAAAGTAGTTTGGTAGGTAGATTTATAAGAACAATGGGGTCATGATTTGGTTGTGAAGAATTATTTTATCAAATTATATTGCTTGCATTCATTTTCAGGTCCCTCAACATCCCTGCATAAGGAAGGATTGAGTGCTTTTTGCCTTTAAAAGCAGGGAAGGCAGTACTGTAGCTAAACTCTTTAGACAGGTTTTGAAAAGAATCCCAGATAGGATGAATTCCTAAACTATATGCCAGAAGCAGTTTAACATCTGACTTTCTTCAGCTTTATTTTTATTTATTTATTTATTGTGCTTTAAGTGAAAGTTTATAGTTCAAGTTAGTTTCTCATACAAAAATTTATACATTGTTTTGTGACCCTTGTTGCTCTCCCTGTAATGTGACGGCATACTCTTCTCCACCCTGGATTTCTTGTGTCCATTCAGCCAGCTCCTGTCTGTTTTTGATTTCTCAGCTCACCTCTGGACAGGAGCTGCCCATTTAGTCTCATGCATCTACTTGAGCTAAGAAGCGTACTCTTCATAAGTATCATTTTATGTCTTGTAGTCTAGTCTAATCTTCATCTAAAGAGTTGGCTTCGGGAATGGTTTCATTTCTGGGCAAACGAGAGTCTGGGGGCCGTGTCTTCCAGGGTTACTCCAGTCTCAATCAAACCATTAAGTCTTGTCTTTTGTGCTAGAATTTGAGTTCTGCACCCCACTTTTCTCCTGCTCCGTCAGGGTCACTCTGTTGTGTTCCCTGTCAGGGTGGTCATTGGTGGTAGCCAGGCACCGTCTAGTTCGTCTTGTCTCAGGCTGATGGAGTCTCTGGTTTATGTGACCCTTTCTGTCTCTTGGGCTAATACTTTCCTTGTGTCTTTTGTGTTCTTCATTCTGCTTTGCTCCGGGTAGGTTGGGACTAATTGATGCATCTTAGATGGCTGCTCGCTAGCTTCTAAGACCCCAGGTGCCACTCACCAAAATGGGATACAGAACATTTAATAAACTTTGTATGTCAGTTGACCTAGATGTCCCCTGAAACCATGGTCCCCAGACCCCCCTCCCTGCTACTCTCTCCCTCAAAGTGTTTGGTTGTTTTCAGGAACTTCTTAGTCTTACAGCTTTATTTTTATATTGGTTCTGAAGACTGTGAATATATAATGAAGTACTGAATTCATTTTAATAAAATTTTGTAACAGAATAATATGATCTTCTTTGGAGATTTTAAAAAAGTGATTCTGTCAGTTTTAAATAAGGTACTAATTCTCTATATGTCCAGAAGCACGCTTCTAGTTTTTCCTATTGATGTGATTCAGCGTACTTTTTACCCATTCTGTCTCAGAAATACATGTTATATATTTACCTCATCACCCTAGCTTAACAGTGCCATATTTTCTTCATCAGATGGGTCAATTAAAGCTAGTGTTCCTTGGTACAATAATTGGAAAGACACATTGATGGAATTGAAAGAATCCTCGTTATGTACAGGTATTTCTTGTGGTGGTCTCCGTTTTCCAGATTGTTCTCACTCTACTCCTTGCCTATTATTTTCCTTCCCACTCAGCTACTACTTTTTAGTATTTGTCCCAATTAGCATGTGTGTCTGATTTTTATAAAAAGAGGGAGCTCTGGTGATGCTTGATTGACTTTTAAAATCTGTCTTATCATCTATTACCTGTCCTGTTTACTTTTGATTTAAATATTATTTATTAAATCCAGACATTGTCCTTCAATTATTATAATTTGGGTTGAATTTTCTTTTGATAAAATAGAAGAATGTATTTTTTTTCCTTAAGTCTGTTATACTAGTATATTTTTTCTGACTGCATTTATGTTAATTGATACTATACTGTAAAATATGATATTTTAGAGACTAGTGTGTGGTAAACAGTACTTTAGAGGATTTAAAAAATATTCTTTATTTCATTAATTTTCTTAAATTTTTATTTAAGAGCAAAAAGTATAAATAACATTTTTTTTAAAAGTGGCAATTTAAAAGGTGGCTGGCTAGTGCAAGATAGGAGCTTAGTGTTTTACTTTTTTCCAATATCTTGACGTATTTTGCTATTTCATCATCCTAAGAGTTAGTTATCAGTATCAATTATTCCCAACTGTAAGAAAGTGGCAAAGTGATGAAATTGCCTGAAAGGATGATGGCAGTGAAATAAGTCATCACTATGAGTTGGAATCAAGTTGACAGCAGTGGATTTTTTTGATCGTCCTTCAGTTTTAATTTTGCACTGCCCAAAGTATTGCACCATCTTTCAAGTAAGGTATCAAAGAAGTCTGGAGATGCCATCATTGTAGTCATGGTCACTGTTGTCCTTTGTTTTTTTTTTTGTTGTTGTTTCATTGAATACAGTTAAGGACTGAGAATTTTTAAGTCTTAGCTTACATTGGTAATGAAAAGAAAATTGACAGGAAGGCAGTTTTTCACAATTATTAGACAAACCAGAAAATGAATCCAGTGAAACAGCAGCATTCTAGACTAGCGCTGTCCAGTAGAAATATGTGAGCCACATATGTAATTTTAACTGTTAGTATCTACAGCAAAGACCAGAAAAGAAACAGGTGAAATTAATTTTAATAATATATTTTATTTAACCCAATACATACAAAATGTTATCATTTCAACAAGTTATCAATTAAAAATTGTATTCTTTTTTTTTAATACTGCCTTTAAAATTTTTTATTTTACACTTAACACATCTCAGTTCAGATCAGCGACCTGTCAAGTGCCCAATATCCACATGTGGCTAATGGCTACCTACCTTATTGGACAGCCCAGCTTTAGACTCTAATGGTAATGGTGAAATTGATTATGAAATTGATTAAATATGGAAATCTCAGTCTGTGAGTTTTCAGATGAAAGTATCCAGTAGCAACAACGTGAGCGAAATGTAGATCAAAAAGGGAAATGGTATTTATTTGTCTGCTTTTCATCTACTTCCTGCCTCTTCCTCACATTTCATAAGAACTATTAGGTGATTAGGATTGACACAGTGGCTACAACGAGTGGGCTCAAGCATAACAACGATTGTGTGGATGGCGCAGGACTGGGCAGTGTTTCATTCTGTTGTACATGGGGTCGCCACGAGTCAGAAGTGACTCGATGGCACCTAACAACAACATCATTAGGTGATTCTAAAAACACCTGAGTGGAAATAGTGTCGTGAAGAACATTTCTCATGGGTGTTGTTAAAAATACAGGAAATTGGTATTTTCTAGTTCTTTCATATTTAATGTCTTGTGATTTGCAGAATGCTCATAAATTTTATGAGTTCTTGGTTTATTTTAGCTTTCATATTCTAAGATGCTCTGAATGAAAACATATTTTCTGATAATCACAGTGTTTAGCGTCAAATATTTTTGACTTTGGGACTGTACATTTATTGAATTAAATAATTACTTAAGTATTTAATTCCTTTCCCTTGCATGTTTTCATTCTGATAATATATTAAGTTTTGGAATATCTACTACTGTTTATCTTAAGTTACTTAATCATTTGTGTTAAAGTTATTTCGAATTTGTGTTAATATTTTTTAGATCTCTTTTGTTTAGTATGAATAGTGATTTACTGGCACTTTTAGCTTTTGTGTATGATTAGGAAGAGAAAATATGTGATTAACAGGTGATATTTATGCTTAGGAGATCCAGTCTTTTCCACTTTCAGATTTGGGGTTTAAGTATCTTTAGTTTCCAGAGGACAAGGACCAGAGTTGTTCTAAGTCTGGCTCACTGAATGGCAGCTCTCGTTAGATATCACTTGGGAGTACTCGTAACTGCGTCCTGAGCTACTGGCCCTAAGAAGGGAATAAAGAAGAGTGGAGAGAGCACTGAGTTTTGTAAGCTCTTTGCAGAAGAAGAAAAATTCTCGTGAATCTTTAGCTTTTATCAGTGCAGTACCCTTTCTTACGAAGTATATTCTACATAGAGAAAGTTTAACTAGTAGGATAATATGGTTGTAGGTTCAATTTCGAACAAAGAACGTGTAGGGATGGAAAGGGGTATGAGCACAAAAGACAAGTACAAGAGAATTTTAAAGAGAATTATCACTAAATATTAAGTCTTTTGCTTTAAATAACAAAGTTTTTTTAAAAAGATACTATTTTTCCCCTCTTTTTGCCCTTGATTTATTGACATTTAATAAGAATTCTGAAGGAGAACTTCTTAGCTTCTCGAGGGAACAAGTGGCTGAGGGGAAAACTTCTGAGCCTGAATTTGACCCATCTGAAGGATAAAATCCATTTCTACCATATATATTTTTTAGTTTTTCCTTTGCCCCTCATATCCTTAGCTGAGTACCCAGTGCACCATTAATTCTTGCACCAGTATTTAAAACATTATTTCAATTTAAGAACTTGTGTATGTGTGTGTATTTTGCTTTTTATTTTATTTTATATTTTAATTATATAAAACATTTATATAGTTTGAAACTGAAAACTGTAATACAGGGAACATTCAGCAAATCTAGCTTCTATGTATGTCCATTCTTCCCCTTTGTTATTTCTCTTCTCTCCCTTAGTCAGATTTATTCTTCTATTTCTCTTTAAAAATATAAGTAGACATGTACGTGGCTCTTCATATTTTCTTACCTTTCTTAACACAGAAATGCATACTTTTCTGCCTTCGCTTTTTTCACTTAACACTATATTCCAAAGAACACTTCATAGCAATATATAGGTATTTTCCCCTTTCTGTTACAGCTGCATTGTATTCCATTTTATGGATGTAGCATAGTTTATTTAACCAGTTCCCCACTGATGGACATTTGAGGTTTTTTTTGTAGTCTTTAGTCTTTTGTTATTATAAATAATCTTGCAATGAATAGCAGTTTTGGAAGACCTCATTTCTTTATAGGAGCCCAGGTGGCACAGTGCTTAAATGCTGCGGCTGCCTGTTAAACAAACGGTCAGTAGTTTGAGTCCACCAGCGCTCCCTGGAAGCCCTGGGGGGCAGTTCTCCTCTGTCCTATAGGGTCGCTGTGAGTCGGAATCGACTCAGCAGCAATGGGTTTGTTGGCACAGTGGTTAAGAGCTCAGCTGCTAACCAAAAGGTCAGCAGTTTGAATCCACCAGCCACTGTTTGAAAACCCTGTGGAGCAGTTCTCTTGTGTCCTGTAGGGTTGCTATGAGTTGGACTCGACTCAGTGGCTGAGGGTTTGGTTTTTGGTTTGGTACTAAAGGAAAATAAACATTAATGTTTTAAACAGAGACTGATGTTAACTGATTTTGGATGGAGATTCATATTAACTGGTTGCTGAGAAAATTAGTTTCATACTATAACAGATACCAACTAGTTTGTGTCATTTATTGTCCAATTTTTCTACTTTTCATATAGATTATAATATTTCTGGGAGTGTTTTTCCTCATCTATAGCAATGAACTGGAAATTGTTACAGTAATACCATTCCTAATCAATTCAATATATGAATCATTCTCATAAGGCATTTGTTGGAATTAAAATTTTTTGTATATATGACACCAGGTTAGATATGCTATTTGGTCAAGATGAGTGCCTTTTCTCCTCTCCGCCCCGCATTTTTCCAGTGGTTTCATGTGGTATGATAACATAAAGCAGAAAGAATACATTTGCTATGTTTTCAGTGATTAAGATGAAAACAAAAAGGATACAAGGTTTGGTAATCAGCCCAAATAGCTAGGAAAATGGAGTGTCCATTTATAGTAAGACTGATTTAGATAATCTGTTTAAAGCTAGTGAAATGAGTAAATTCAAATGAAAACAAAAGAATAGTTGTAAAATGCTTAGCATGGAGCAAGAGAAAGTTGACGTTTTAAGAATCACATTTGTGCAAAAAGAGAAAATACGTACACCGCTGTAGCAAGTCGAGTTGGTTAATAAGGTAAGTATGCTTTGAAATTCCATTTAAAGAGGCTTTGTTGATAATCATACTCAAGTGCTCAGATTCTAAAGTAGGATTTGTTAACCTCAGTACTGTTGACATTTTGAATAGTTGTTAGTGGCCTTTGAGTAGATTCTGACATTTTCTACAGGATAATTATTTGTTGTGGATCATTCCTGACCTCTTCCCCCTAGATGCTACTAGCAATCCCTTCCCCCACCTACAACCAAAAATACCTCTAGATGTTGCTGAATGTCCCCCTAGGGGTCAAAAATTACCCTTGGTTGAGAACCATTGTTTTGAAGTGATAACGTTTATGAAAAGGAGCTATTTATGACCATGTTACTGGTGGCAGGGGGCACAAAACTTAAGGTCTAAAATCTTTTTACTCATGTAGGTGATATTTTAAGCATTAATAGGTAAGTAGGTTGTGGGACCACACTGTATGTTTGGGAATAAGTCAATTCCATTTTTGCAAATATATGTACTCCCATTTATGAATATGTTTATGTATATGTGGCTTAAAAGATTATACACACATATAGATATATGTACACATATATGTGTTTGTATTCTACATATATCTTAAAGCATGGTGAAAAATGCTTACTGCTAGAGATTATCTTTCACATGTTTTGGAAATTTTGTCTGTTTCTAATAAGAAATTTTAACTGTTTTATATATTGTTAATTTTAGCTACTACTCCATGGTTTGAATCTTATAGAGATACCTTTCTTCAGTCGATGCCAGCATCAGATCATGAATTTCTGAACCACTATTTAGCATGTATCCTTTGATTTTCATGTTTTTTTAAAACCAAATGTTACCGAAGTTATTAATCTCAGAAATAGTTAAATGAAGGCAAAATTACTGGAAGGATATAGAAAATGGAGAAATTATTTTTTATTGATATGTCAAGTTTTTGTTATTATTACTGTTTTTGTTAAATGGCATCCTAGATACAGAATGACTATAATTTATCTTTGATTACAAACTAAGACTGCTGAGGTCTTCCTTATTCTTTTTCCTGTAGCTTGAATATTTCACGCTTAATAAGTTTTTAAACCATTTTAGAAAGAGAAAATACAACCTGCCAATGTTAACTGCTTTTGCTAATTGCCTCAGAATTAATGGCTTATTCTAAAGCTTATATTTAAAAACACATTTTTAAAAAATAATTTGTTTTATGGATATTAACCTCCTTTGATGATTGTGACTTTCAGCTTTCTTAACGAGGTTGCAGAGAAAAGTTGAGAGTTAGAAAGTAAGTGAGATGGAATGGAGAGGAGCAAGATTCAGCAGATAGTTGTATAATTTTGGCATTGAGCATTTTTATTTTTATAGATTTCTTTATTGAATATGTAAAGGATGCAAAAAAAGTCAACAAAAGATTAAGATTAGAACCTTGAATTACCTTGGAGTGTTGGAGGAATTATTTTGTGCTTGCAGTGAAAACGTACAAAATCAGATTTTTTTTTTAAGCTGAGAAAATACGTCCTTAAAGTTTATTTTAATAGGATAATATTTATCATTGTGTGAAAAGTGGTAATATCCTTAACAATATGGTATACAAGGTATGTTGGTAACATCTTCTAGTGAAGCTGAACCTGTGGAACAGTTTTCAAAGCTGTCACAAGAACAGCATCGAATTCAACACAACAGTGAATATTCCTACCCTAAGTGGTTTATACCAAATACACTTAAATATTATGTACTTTTACATGATGTAAGTGCAGGCGATGAACAGAGGTAAGTTTTATTTTTTTAATTAAAAAAATTTTTCCTGCTGTCAAATATATCTGTTTAGAGCTAATTCTGTTGTTTTGTTCTGTTGTATGTAGGGTTGCTGTGAGTCAGAACTGACTCAACAGCACCTAACAACAGAGCTAATTACATCCTACCTGTTAAATGAAATGATTTGACATTAATTTGGATATAGATGTTTAAATTGTGGATTTATTTTTTTACCCAAGAAAGTAAAAATTTTATTACACTTTGAATTTACTAATAAAGCATTTAACTTTGTCTTTTATTCCAGAATTACATTTAACAGCTAAGTTTATGTTAGATTTCATATACTTACCCAAACTTTTCTTTCACTTTCTTTTACTATAATCTTTGTACAAAAGAACTTGTCTTTTTACACCTATGGGTCTTAGCAGTTATTTCTTACTTTATATAAAATTATTTCTCGTTTTTCTTTTCCTTTTCTCCTTCCGAGTTTTCTTCTAAATTTTCACTGCCTTACTGTGGCTTACAAGTTATAAGTACTGCTTTTTTCACTCTTTACTTCTTGTCACTTGATAGTTTTAATCTTGATGCTTTTCACATTCTCAGAAACATAAACATTTCCTTCTTATCTGTGGGATAAGTGAATAATGTCTCTTTAAAATTAAAATAAATTCTTGAAAATTAAAATAATATTAAAAGAAATTTTACTTTTTGGCTTTGAGCTTATTTTGACTTTTGGTTCAAGGTGTGGCTCAAATTATTCTTTTGTTTCAAACTGATATCTCAGTGCATGTAGAATATGTTGTTAAATGATCATTTCTTGCCTTTGTTCTGAGTGGAAGCCATAATTTATTTTTTCTCCTTTTCGTTTTTTTATTGTACTTTAGGTGAATGTTTATAGAACAAATAGTTTCTCATTAAACAGTCCGTACACATATTGTTTCATGACATTGGTTCACAACCCCACGACATGACAACCCTCTTCCTTCTCGACCTTTTTTTTTTTTTTTGGTGAAAATATACATAGCCAAAGATACACCATTTCAAAAATTTCTACATGCACAATTCAGTGACATCGATTACATACTTCCAGTTGTGCTACTATTCTCACTTTAGATGAAGGTTTACAGAACAAAATAGTTTCTCATTAAACAGTTAGTACACACGTTGCCCTATGACAGTGGTTAACAACCCTACTACATGTCAACACTGTCCTTACTCAACCTTGGGTTCCCTATCACCAGCTTTCCTGTCCCCTTCTGCCTTCTAGTCCTTGTCCCTGGACTGCTGTACCTCATTAGTCCTGTTTTGTTTTATCGGGCTGTCCAATTCCCGGCTGAACGGTGAACCTCGGAAGTGACTTCACCACTGAGCTAAAAGGGTGTCTGGGGGCCATACTCTTGGGGTTTCTGCAGTCTTTTTCAGGCCAGTAAATCTGATCTTTTTTTGTGTGTGTTAGAATGTTGTTCTACATCCTTCTCCAGCTCTGTCTAGAATCGTCTGTTGTGATCCCAGTCAGAGCAGTCAGTGCTGGTAGCTGGGCACCATCTTAGCTGTACTGGACTCAGTCCGGTGGAGACCTTGGTAGCTGTGGTCCATTAGTCCTTCGGACTAATCTTTTCCTTGTATCCTGTTCTCTTCATTCTCCCTTGCTCCCGAAGGGGTGAGACAAGTGGAGTATCTTAGATGGTTGCTCACAGGCTTTTAAGACCCCAGACGCTACTCACCAAGGTAGAATGTAGAACATTGTCTCTGTAAAGTGTGTTATACCAGTTGAGCTAGATGTTCCCCAAGACCATGATCCCCACAGCCCTCCTCCCAGCAATTCAGTCCCTCAGGGAGTTTGGATGTGTCTATGGAGCTTCCATGACCTTTTCTTGTACAAGTTGTGTTGGTTTCCCCAGTACTGTGTACTGTCACTCTTCACCAAAGATACCATTTATCTATTGTCTATTTAGTATTTCCCCCACACCCCTCCCATCCCTCGTAACCAGTAAAGATTGTTACTTTTTGTGTGTAAACTTGGGTTTTTACAATAGAGGTCTCATACAATATTTGTCCTTTTGTGATTGACTTATTTCACTCAGCATAATGTCCTTCAGTTTCATCCATGTTATGAGATACTTCACAGATCATCATTATCCCTTATCGTTGCATAGTACTCCATTGTGTGTATGTACCATAGTTTGTTTATCCATTTGTCTGTTGATGGGCATCTAGTTTGTTTCCATCTTTTTGCTATTGTGAACAATGCTGCCATGAACATAGGTGTGCATATGTCTGTTCGAGTGACGGCTGTTATTTCTCTAGGATATATTCCTAGGAGTGGGATTGCTGGATCGTATGGTACTTCTATTTCTAGCTTTCTGAGGAAGCGCCATGTCATTTTCCAAAATGGTTGTATCATTTTGCATTCCCACCAGCAGTGCATAAGAGTTCTGATCTCCCTGCAGCCTCTCCAACGTTTATTTCCAGTGTTTTTGATACGTGCCAGTAATGCCAAGGTGAGATGGTATCTCATTGTGGTTTTAATTTGCATTTCTCTGATGGCTAGTGATCGCAAGCATTTATTTCCTCTACTGTCTGTTGGCCGCTTTAATGTCTTCTTTGGTGAAGTGTCTGTTCATTTCCTTTGCCCATTTTTTAATAGGATTATTTGTCTTTTTGTTGTAGAGGTGTTGGATTTTCTTGTAGATTGTGGAGATTAGACCTTTGTCTGACTTGTCTGTCTAAAAATTTTTTCCCAGTCTGTAGGTTCTCTTTTTACTTTTGGTGAAGTCTTTTGAAGAGCATAGGTGTTTGAGTTTTAGAAGATCTCAGCTATCTAGCTTATCTTCTGGGGTTTGTGTGTGTTGATGGTTATGGTTTGTATCCTGTTAATGCCATGTATTAGGGCCTGTAGCATTGGTCCGATTTTTTCTTCCATGAACTTTTTAATTTTTGGCTTTATATTTAGGTCTTTGGTCCATTTTGAATTAGTTTTTGTATATGGTGTGAGGTATAGGTCCTGTTTCATTGTTTTGCTGATGCATATCCAGTTTTGCTGGCACTGTTTGTTAGAAAGACTGTCTTTTCCCCATTTGATGGACTTTGGCCCCTTGTCAAAGATCAGGTGACTGTAGGTGGATGGATTTACATCTGGGTTCTCAATTCTGCTCCATTGGTCGATGTATTTGTCATTGTACCAGTATCAGGCTGTTTTGACTACCGTAGTTGTGTAGTAGGTTCTGAGGTCAGGTAGTGTGAGTCCTCCTACTTTATTCTTTTTCTTCAATAGTGCTTTGCTTATTCAGGACTGGAAGCCATCATTTTTAAAAATAATTTTTCTTCTATAAAACCAGAGTTTAAGACATATTCGGAAGAGTACTAACCTTTGGGATTTTTTGAAATGTCAGAAGCTTGGTGGAGAAAGTGTACTATATAAATAAAAGTAATTCAAACTGACTATTAAAATTTGTTTCTATTAGTTGAATATGATACATAGCTTCCATTTTGAATAGTTGTAACTAGAATATTTAAGTGGTAGTTCAAGTATTAGATCAGTTGTTCTTAAGTTTAGTGGTATCATTGGTGAAACAAGCAAGGGGTTTGTTGTGTTGTTCCATGAGTGTATGTACATGTAGGCATATAGTTATGTCTGTTATTTATACAAATTTATAACTTTTATTTACCCAACTTAATTTTATGTGTGAAATATGGGTTAGTTGTTTCTTGAGCTTGTTATTTGTTTAGTATTAACATCTACATTCGAATGTATATTTTCCAGTTGTTTTTTTTACAGTGAATGGCTGATTGATTTGAAAATACCTATTTAAACTAGGTCAGCTTTGTGGAAGAGTTTTCATTTACCACCAGTTTATACCGTTTACTTCTTAGATTGTCTTATCATTTGAATGATCTCATCTTCCATCAACCAGCAAATTTAGTTATCTGAAAGTATTGGACATACTTTGGATAACTCTGCTCTAAGGTGATATTCAAGCTAACTAAATTTAAGTTAGGACCATGACTGTTGTTTAAATTTTTTATTGTTCTACCCTCTTATTTTCCGTTAGGCCTTTTTGGGTGTTATTTTTTGCATTTTAATATCTACTTTTGCTTGAAGTCTGCTCCCCATTTGCTACAAACTTTTTTCTATTTTTTTAAATTTTAGAGCTGATTCAATTTATGAAGAAATGAAACAGAAATACGGAACTCAGGGTTGCTATTTACTTAAAATTAATTCTCGAACATCTAATCGATCATCAGATGAACAGATACCAGATCCTTGGAGTCAGTATCTCCAGAAAAATAGTATTCAAAACCAGGTATATGTAAAAAACAACAACAATGAAGCAAACCACAAAACCTGTATTTCAGTTTTATCACGCAATGATATCACTGTAGAATTTTCTTATGCCTTGGTCTGACTAGTGCAATTATGAATATTTACTTTGTGCAGTTTTGCTAGTTTCGGAATCAGTGGCTCAAAAACTGTTTTTAGTCAACTACAGTTATTCCTTATGTGTTCTTTTTTCAGGTATATAGTATTAGTGTTCATTGATTTTTTTTCTTAAATGATGAAAAGTGGATTGCACATTAAGAATTTAATTAGACTGACTAGACATGTTGAGAGAATTTTTGGCTTGTTTATTTAATTGATTATGAATGCTTATAGTCAATTCTTTATTATCCACATGCTCTGGGGTTGCCTTTCTTCATTTTCAACATGCTGTTCTTATGGCCACCTTTTGGAGCTCATACTTTTTAGGTGGGTGGGCTATTTTCTCTGACTTTTCTTTGATTTCCTTTTGAATTTTCAGGGAGTGTTGTTTTTTCCTTAAGTCTTCTTTTGTTAATCTAGAGTTCGACTAATACTAATATCTGCTGGCTGAAATGGGTGGGTGTAAAGTTTTAAGTTCTGTCAAACTTTTAAGATAGAATTGTATGGCACTTGGTAATATGCAAACGCAAAGTTCCTATAATTAGTTCAGATAATCAAGAGTTGACTGTTTTTGTTGAGAAGGGGGATTTCTTAAGTAAATGGAAAATCTATTTTGTACAATGAAACCACATCATGTACTTTTTATGTGATATTTAAAAGATATCTATAATAATAAAGTTTATCTGATTTTTTAATCTTCTAGAATAAATATTTAATAATCTGTTTATTTGCCTTTTTTGATCTTAGATATGGAATTTTGGATCCCGATATAGTGCTGTACTTGTATTTTACATACTTCGATATTATTCTTGAGTTCATTACTGATGACTTCTTTAAGATAATGCTGGGGAAAAGTGTGTGAGATAGAACCAGTTAGATCTGAAGGAGCCTTATTTTTGAAATGGTCTTTCAGGGCCACACTCAAATAGGAACAGTACTGAAAAATTCAAGTCCCTGCTATGTAAGGTTGGGAAGGAGAATATAAGCCAGGTAGTCCAGTTTGAGAACCTTTAGCAGAAGACAGAGGTACCAGAGATTCCGTAGCTTAGAATCCTAAAAGCTCAAGATTGTAGGATAGTTGAAAAGCAATCAGACTTATACTCCTGATTTAATGCTTTAATTTCCTTTAAACTTATAAATGACCTCATGTAGTGACAGTACTCAGTTTCTTTTAGTGACCCATTCCATGACTGAACAGTTTGAGTAAATCAGCCAAAAGTTTTCTATTTCTTATACCTATTGGTCCTATCGATTTTCCATTAAGACAACTTCTAAAATATAGAAGGATAGTTCCATCTTCTCTTTTATTTTTTTTCCAGGCTAAATATACCCAATTTCTTCAACTCTTTTGCATGCTGGTTTCAGACTGTTCCTTATCTTAGTCACTTTGCTCCGATTAAGTTCTAGTTTCTGTATTTCCCACAAAGCGTGCCACTCAGAATACCTTATATTTACTGGTTTGTGTAGTAGATTGGGTATTTTTAGTTTATGTTTTCTCGTTGACTGAACAGCTGATATCTTTGTACAAATAAACATTGAATGGAATATTTTTCCAAAGCTCTTTGATATATTCAAAATTCATTCTAACATGCTAACACCATGTTTGTGACCAAGGAGATGCTGTACCATTCCTATTTTCCTCCCCTGCCTGATGCTAGTAATTCATCTCTCCTGCTGTTATTCCTTGCTTAGACACATATATAGTTAACCATATATAAACGGATAAGCTGAGGTAGAGTTAATTTGAAATCAGGAGAATTAGGGTCACAGGTTGAGTGTAAAAGGGAGTTTAAGAATATAAACCAAAAAAACCCATTGCCGTCAAGTTGATTCTAACTCATAGTGACCCTATAGGACAGTAAAACTGCCCCATAGGGTTTCCAAGGAGCAGCTGGTGGATTCGAACTGCTGACTTTTTGGTTATCAGCTGTAGCACTTAACCATTTGGAGTGGATCATGTAAGATACATGGAAGAAGTTAAGAATTTGGAAGACTGGAAGAAAAGAGTTTTGCTGGAGAAAATAAATGATGCTAGCAATTATCAGAGCAACCATAGTTGTTAAATAGTTTGATGAGATCTTAAATGATTAAATATAGTCTCTAATGCTGTTTTATTTTATTTTGATAGGAATCATATGAAGATGTTTCTTGTACTATAACTTCAAATAAGAATTCTGATAGTAACTTGCTTTCATTGGATGGATTAGATAACGAAGTCAAAGGTCTTGATATACTTTCTCTAAGTTTCTTTTTTGATTAAACATGTACACTGTTATCAAAGCATGCTAACCTTTATTGGTAAAATATGGGGGAAATTTTCATTAAAAAAAGCTAGTGGGCAGGTTAACTTTTGTTCTGAAAGTTTTATTGGGTGATTTAGGTTTGATTTTTTCTTATTTAAGAATTTGCTTTATAATAATGTACAAATTTCTTTTTTAAAATACTTCTATAGAAAGCAAGGAAACATGTGATGCACAACATTGATTATTCCCAAAATTCACATGATTTTGAGAGCTTTATTTCTGTATTTAAAAGTATAGTTTGAATAGGGAGAGTTCCAAAAATTTTTTGTTATAATTTTTCTTCTGGCCTAATTATGCTATTTAAAAGTAATTCTTTATATTATTTAAAAACTGTATTTTTCTTCATTTCTTGATTTAGATGAATTTTTAAATTTCTGTTACATATACTGAATATTAATCCAAGCCCTCTAATTTTACTGGGGAAAATATTAATGTTATTGTGTCTTAGACATCTAAGCTATACAGAAAGATTATACTTAAGAGTTCAAACATTCTTATTTCTTTTTCTTTAGCAGTATGGTAGTATTATCACAATTTTCTCTTGCATTGTAAGAGTAAAAGAAAGATCTATTTTTCAGTAGATGGCTTACCAAATAACTTTAGAGCTCACCCACTTCAATTGGACCAATCCAGTGACCGTTCTAACAGCATTGATGGCCCAGATCATGTAAAATCTGCATCATCATCACATGAAACAAAGAAAGCAAGTACTGGAATAACTCATGGTGCGTGTTTAACCCTTACCGATCATGATAGAATTCGACAATTTATACAAGAATTCACATTCCGGGGCCTTTTGCCACATATAGAGAAAACAATTCGGCAATTAAATGATCAGGTAAGACTTAATTTTTTGGATTAGTATTTTAAAAAATTCAGTAAATAGTAGACTTGAAAATATAGTAGTATAAGTTGTTTAAAGTATCTGAAATGTTTTTGTTTTAAGATAGGCCAATATTAGGACTTACTGAAAGTTTTCTTAAGTGATGAAATTCTATTAAACCCTGGAAAGGCCTATTAGTTTTCAGTAGGGCTTTTGCCATCGTATTAGATAGCCTTCTTTAAATCAGTGTTATTACTCTGGTGAGTGGTGTCTGAGGTCTTAAAAGCTAGCGAGTGGCCATCTGAGATGTATCAATTGGTCCCAACCCACCTGGAGCAAAGGAGAATGAAGAACACCAAAGACACAAGGAAAATATTAGTCCAAGAGACAGAAAGGGTCACATAAACCAGAGACTCCATCAGCCTGAGACCAGAAGAACTAGATGGTTCCCAGCTACCACCAATGAACGTCCTGACAGGGAACACAACAGAGGGTCCCTGATGGAGCAGGAGAAAAGTGGGGTGCAATACTCAGATTCTAGTAAAAAGATCAGACTTAACGGTCTGACTGAGACTGGAAGGACCTCAGAAGACATGGCCCCTGGACACTCTGCTAGCCCAGAACTAAAGCCATTCCCGAAGCCAACCTTTCAGACAAAGAATAGCTTGGACTATAAGACATACAATGATACTAATGAAGAGTGTGCTTCTTATTCTTAGCTCAGGTAGGTACATGAGACTAAATGGGCAACTCCTGTCCAGAGGGAAGGTGAGAAGGCAGAAGGGGTCAGGAGCTGGTTGAGTGGACACAGGAGATCCGGGGTGGAAAGGAATGTGCTGTCGCTTTATAGGGAGAGCAGCTCGGGTCACATAACAATGTGTGTATAAATTTTTGTACGAGAAACTAACTTGAACTGTAAACTTTCACTTAAAGCACAATAAAAAAAAAGTGTTATTAAAATGAATATTTGCTCATTAGTAAAGCTTTTTAGTTGAATTTGTTTTTCCTTAGGTATGTAAAAATGATTAAATTATCCATATTTATCAACATATTTAATCTTTTTTCTTAGCTAATCTCGAGAAAAGGTTTGAGTCGTTCTCTATTTTCTGCAACTAAAAAATGGTTTAGTGGCAGTAAAGTTCCAGAAAAGAGCATTAATGAGCTGAAAAATACATCTGGTTTACTGTGAGTAAAATGTAATTTTGGTTTTTCCTGTTTTTGACTCTAATGTTTGACTATGTAATTCCCTGCAAAAAGTAACTACCTTTTTAGTTCCTTAGTTTCATATTGGTCAAAACTTAGGTAGATAATAAATAACAGTAACTGTAACTAAAATATATTAATTAAAAAAATAGTTTAAGGAATAGAACATCAAAAAATAAACAAGATAACTGGAAAAGTCACTTTACTTTGGGTCTGTTTGCCTTTGTAAAATAATGGAGTTAGATTAGGTATTCATTAATAACTTTTATCTAAAATGTGGTATAGTGATTCTAAGACATGGCATGTATTTAGCAAATTTTATTTGTTTAGTATAAAATCCTGTTTTAAGGAAAGTAAAATTAGCCCATTTTGGATTTTATTTTTTTCCCTATTGTATGTAAAAGTGAGTCACCAGGAATTAAGCGTTTACTTTGTAATTTGACCGTGGAGAAAATGCTTGTCAGATGTTGAGAAGTTCCTAGTATAGGGCTTTAAATTAAATAAACATAGATATAACTGCCTGTTTCTGATATCTTTGAGAAATGACATTTTCTCCTT
This sequence comes from Trichechus manatus latirostris, assembly GCF_000243295.1. Classification (NCBI taxonomy): domain Eukaryota; kingdom Metazoa; phylum Chordata; class Mammalia; order Sirenia; family Trichechidae; genus Trichechus; species Trichechus manatus. The sequence continues at coordinate 3,520,572 of NW_004444111.1, forward strand.
GGAGGTAGAATTCTTACAAAGCAGGATCAGTTTTCCTCATGTTCTGATCAATTAGACAGCTTGTTATGCATTTTATAATATATCATGGTTTAGGGGTCATAAGATGTAAATTATTTTTGTAACTTACTTTGTATTTACAGGTATCCACCGGAAGCACCAGAGCTACAAATCAGGAAAATGGCTGACTTATGTTTTTTGGTGCAGCATTATGATTTGGCTTATAGTTGCTATCATACTGCCAAAAAGGATTTTCTTAATGAACAAGCAATGCTTTATGCAGCTGGTGCCTTGGTTGGTATTCTACAGTATTATAATTTCTTATTTCTGCTACCATAAATGATTTAGAAATTTGTTTGTAAAATGGCAAACAAAATACCTAGGGATAAAGTTGTACTCAAAGAGCATATAGTGTTTTACAGGTTTTGAATTAGTTTATGCTGCACTCTAACTGGTGCATCTAAAGATGGTCATACATGAGGGTTGATTTCTTAGTTTTGATTGATACCTTCTAATGTTTGGTCAGTTTTCAAAATTTAATAATGAATTTTGTTTTTAATTATATTCAAAGTATAATATAATATACCAAAAAATGGAATATTTGTATACAATATAGGTATTTTTTTAAAGATGATTTTAGACCTCTTGAAAAATGTTTTTAAGTTTCTTGAAATGTGCTTTTCTGGTAGAAGACTATACAGTGAAACCTGTGAGAGCCGGAACTCCATAGGACTACTGTGTTTTTCTGGGTCTTGCAGGTTTTCTGCCTTTGGCAGGGTGCAGTCTTACCACTTTTCTACCATTCTTTGTTAGTGGAAAATATTTGAGTTTTCCTTCTCTGACAGGTTTCTTCCTTACACATGTTCTGGCTTTTACAGGTTTTACTCTGTATTGGCTAAGAACATGTACTTTGGTTTGAGACAGATCGTGATCTTAGGCAAGTTATTGCATATCTGTAAGCCTCAGTTTTCTGATCTATAAAATGTGACTCCTTTGGGCATAGGATTAGATAAGATTAATGCATGTAGAGTGCTTTACATACTGTCTTATGTATAATAAGCTCCCAGTTAGCATTAGTTATGTTAGTTTCCGTCATTGATACGTAAGCCTAGATGTTTTAGGAAAAAATTTTTAATACTTGTTGCCTTATAACTTGTTAATGATTTTGAAAACTTGTCACAAATATATGTATAATCTGCTTTGTGTGAATAGAAAAGAGTAAGACCACTACTGTTGTTTTCTACTTAATCTTTAAAAAAGCCCATAAACAAAAGTGTGAAGAATAAAATATTAGAACTCTAAGTACTTTAATTCATTGGTCATTATCACATGGACACTTGTTTAATTAATAGTAAGTATCTATTTAATACTATATTTGTACAAAACTAAAAGGTAACTTAAAAATGTAAAGCTAAAATACAAAAATTATTTCTTTTTATTTCTCTAATATTTTTAATGAAAAAAAGTCAGCCAACTTTTTAAAAACTTTGTTCAGGAACTGAAATGCTGTGCTCATGAGTGTTTGAAAAATTCTGTGAATTGTACTTGACTAGACATTCTCTGATTCTTTATTATATGCATCTAATATAAGCTAACATGAAATCAAATACTTAATGTTATTTTATTAATACCTTATACGTATGCTTTTATTATTATAAAATATACCTAAAAATGGAATATTTGTATATACTATAGGTAAAATCTTATAGAACTATGACAAAAATTTTTCCTGACTTTATGGTCTGAAGCCTTTTCATTTTTGTCTACCATCTGATAAATAAAGCATTTATATGATTTAGGTGGAGGTATTAGTGGCAATTATATTTGATAAAGTAATTTAACACTGGAAAAATAAAGGGATATCTGCTGTAACATATGTGCAACTCAAAATCATTGTAGTGTGTAAAATCCTACCCTAAAAATAATAGGCCTTGGGGAAAAACGGTTGGGAAGGTCCTCTCAAAACCTGTGCATCTTTGTAACAGGAGCACTAACAAAAACATTGAATGGTAGGGTGGGAGAAGACCTATATAATCTAGAAAGGCAGTTTAGCATGCTGGAGGGTGCCTCAGGGAATATAAAAAGTACATGGAACCAATATGTGAAAACTGGCTGGATATGGAAGGGTTGTGCCAGTGGAAGGGGAGCTCCTAACTAGTGGAGCTGCCATGAAGGTGAGCACAGAGGGACGTGCAGCCTGTCTTAGCCAAGAGCTGTGCAAGGTTGAGACTGCACTTCTCTAGAGAGGTGTCCCAGGGCACCAAAGTGCAAGTGTTCATTTTTTATTTTCTTAAAATACAGCTGAGAGCGTTCCTGCATGTGCAGCAGCTGAGCTGAGGGCTTTTTCCTTTTCTGCTGAAGGTTATTGCTATTTTATTCCCCTTGCTAAAAACCAATACAAATTTCATTTGTACTGATTATCATTTCCCTATTTACTACTCACATATTAGCTAATTGGTAAGATAGAAATATGCTGTGGTAGAATAGACTATATTGTATGCCTTTTTAGATGGGAATTATAGATGATATTTAGTTATGGTAACTACAGGGTAAAAAAATGTATCGCAGCAAAACCAGTAATAGGAATTCTTGAAGAGATACTATGTTTTGGCTGTTTGTCATAATTAACTAAAGGTTAAGTAGATTACTCTTCAGTTCTTAATGAAAATCTTTGTAAAATCTATTAATTCACTGTAGAATATAAGAAATAATTCAATGGATGACAATTGATGGTAATGCAGAAACTTGGGGTGATTGATTATTCAGAGTGTTTTCACTGCTTCTGTAGAAATGATGTCAGTTTTGTTTGTATATTGATTTAATATTTATAGCAGAAGTGAATTGGAAATCAGTTTACGAATTTTTTTTTTTTTAAATTAGCTTGTTTTTCTCATAGAAATTTTTTCTTAGTATAATTGTATTAATCTATGTATGTTTAGGAGCCCTGGTGGCATAGTGATTAAGAGCTACAGCTGCTAAAGAAAAGATCAGCAGTTCGAATCTACGAGTTGCTCCTTGGAAACCCTGTGGGGCAGTTCTGCTCTGTCCTACAGGGTCACTATGAGTCGAAATTGACTCGATGGCAACGAGTTTTTATTTGTTTGGTTTTTATACGTGTGTAGTATATAGAATTCATATGTAGTAAATATAGTGTATTTTTTGTACAGTGTAGTATTGTACTGTATGTTAAATATAAGTTCAACATTTTTGTGTATTGTAGAATTATACTGTGTATTCAGTATATTTAAGTAAAAGTATTAACTAAGAAAACATGTTTCAGAACTGTAGAATATTTTATCATGTGGATATAACATATTTCTATCCAGTTTACTCAGTAAATTTTAGAGCAGACACTGTGCCGAGTGCTGAGGATACAGAGGTACTCTGAAATGGATATGATTCATATTGTCATGGAACTTACAGTCTGTCAGGTTAAAGGCTTTAATCATATCCTAGGTTCTAGGTAACGCAATACAAGTGTTTCATTATATATGTATATTTTATTTTAAATAAGATTGCAAATAAATAAATTTTATTTGTCCTAAGAGTGTAGTGTGGTGTTAACAGGTTTATTTTCCGGTTTATGAAGATTTCTAACTAAATTTTTATTTAAGTTTTTTATTGTGATAAAATATATACATTGAAACCTGTGAGAACTGGAACTTGATGGACTGCCTTGTTTTTCAGGTCTTGCAAGTATTCTGCCTTTGACAGGGTGCAGTCTTACTGCTTTTCTATTGCTCGCTTTAGTGGAAAATATTTAAATTTTTCTTCTTTGACAAGTTTCTGCCTTACACAGGGTCTGGCTTTTGTAGGTTTTACTGTATTATATTTACATTTGTCCATTCATTTAAAATTCTGTAAACTGTAAGAAGCATAATTTCCAAAAAAGACCTAAGGATCTGAAACTCTTTCCTTATCCTTCACAGTATGTGATAAGGTTAAGGGGACTGTTGCTTAAGAACCCCAAGTAGAAATCCTTGGATAATGATAGCTATTGCTTATAGAGCATTTACCAAGGGCCTGGCACTTTTCCAGGTATTCCACATGTATTAATTTATTTAGAATTCTCAACAGTTCTAAGAGATGTGTACTATTATTACCCCTACTTCACAACCAGGGAAATGAAGACACAGAAAAATTAAGTAACTTACCCAAGAATTTCCATATAGTAGGTGGCCTTTTCCACCTTTGACAGGATACAGTCTTACCACATTCTGTTACTCTCTATTAGTGGAAAATGTTTGCATTTCCTTCTCAGACAGGTTCCCGTCTTACAGGTTCCAGCTTTTGCAGGTTTTACTGTTTATACCTTGAAGTGTAATTGCTGGGTCATATGATAATTCTTTGTTTAACTTTTTGAGGAATCATGGAACTGTTTTCCATAGTGGCTGCACCATTTTACCTTCCCACCAGCCATGAATGAGGGTTCCAATTTCTCCACATCCTTGTCAGCACTTGTTACTTTCTGATGTTAGCCATCCCAGTGGGTATGCAATGGTATCTTACTGTTGTTTCGATTTGCATTTCCCTAATGATTAATGAAGCTTTACGGTCGCTATGAGTTGGAATCAACTCTACGGCAGCGGGTTTGGTTTTTTGTGTGGTGCAAACGGTTAATGCGTTTGGCTACTAACAGGTTGTAGGTTTGAGTCCACGCAGAGGTGCCTTGGAAGAAAGGCATCATGATCTACTTCCGAAAAATCAGCCATCGAAAACTGTCGGTGACAACTGGTTTTTAATAATGACATTAAGCATCTATTCATGTGCTTATTGGCCATTTGTATATCTTCTTTGGAGAAATGTCTATTTTAGTGCTTTGCCCATATTTTAATTGGATTGTTCGTCTTTTTGTTGTTGAGCTTTTCTAGCTAAGTTTTTATTAAAACTTGATCTGTACTACAGCACAAGTATGGATATAGTAGGATATTATACTGTGAGCCAAAATCTGTAGTTTAGTCTTTATTTCTAAATCCTTTAGCACCATTACATAGTATTTGAATTATTAACTGAAGTCATAGGCATTGACAGTGATACTGGTTTTAACAATGAAATAAGAAGGCCTAGAAAATCTACAGTAATATATATCGAAGAAATGGTCTTTATACCTTGTGTATGATATGATATAGAGTGTGTGAGTAGCAGAATATATTGACAGTGCAAGCTGTTCTGAACCCTGTTTTTATATTTTGATGCTAATAAATTGGAAAGAGATGTACTTTTTTTGTCTCTCTGTATGGTCCTGTTATTGGTTTGTTGTCTACTAATGAGGAATAGGGAAGAATGGGAGGAGATGGTAGCAGTAATCTTAAGCGAGGCTCACTTGGTACGATACATACACCATAACCCAAAGTATTCACTAGGTCTCGAAAATCTCATTTAAGTACTGAATGACAGACTTCAAAACCTGACTAAAGAATTTTAGTCCTAAAAGAGTATAAATATATTTTCAAGTCTGCATTAGGTTATAAAATTTATACATGTTCATACGTAAAATACTCTAACAAATTTTAGGCTTCATGTGTGGTAAATCCACAGCTTCGAACTGGGTCTAAGCAGTTCAGTTATGGTTGAGGGAAACATGGGGAGTTTACATATTGCATAGCAACCAAATCTCTCGCAGGTGGATTTTGACCCGAGTAAGAAATAGACAGCAGCTCCTGCTCAGAGATGGCAGCCAACTGCACCACTTTGAATGTGTGTCGCTCTCCATAGTCTTGCCAATAATCCAGTCTCCTGAGCCTGATGTGGGAGATTGAATTATTGGCAGGTCTGTGAAGAGCGAGACACATTCACAGCAGCGTTGTCGGCCGCCATCTTTGAGTGGATGCAGTTGCCTGTTTCCTACTTGGGTCAAAATCTACTTGCAGGAGATTTGGTTGCTGTGCAGTGTGTAAACTCCCTGGTTTCCCTCGGCCGTGGCTGAACCACTTAGAACCGGTTTGAAGCCCTGGCTAAACTATAAGAATATTTCTCCTTTTGAAATGCATAAATAATGTCTTTTCGTTTAGGAAATGGCTGCAGTGTCAGCTTTTCTTCAGCCAGGAGCACCTAGGCCATACCCTGCTCATTACATGGATACAGCAATCCAGACATACAGGGATATTTGCAAGTAGGTGACTATAATATTTATTTTCTGTTCATTTAGAGGTAAAGTTTGACATTTACAGTTTTATTAGATAGAAATGGTTTTTTTGTCTTACTGTTTTTCATCCCTTAAACCTTATTTAAAAATCAAAATAATAAAGCCAGAGACAAGATAAGGTTTTTCTTTTGATTAGTATTTCATTACTCCCTCTTCCATATTTTGTTTGGGTTTGTGCTTTAGGAATTTGTTGTATGTAATGTTGAAGTTATATGTTATACTGAGGGTGACTTGTATTATGGGGACATCTCTAACCTTAACTACTGTCAAGCCAGGAGTCAGCCATTTTGAACTTTCCTTCTTAAGTAGTCAAAACATGAAAAGTTAAATAATAGTCCAGGGAAGAAAAGGAGACGTGCTTTGTACACAGAATGACTTGTATTGGAACTCTGTAGGAGTTAGAACTTACCATCTGTAAGGAGACTGTGAACTGGCCTAGAAGTGGCCAGAGGAGGTTTCATGGGTATTTGATGAATAGACCTGGAAAGAATGATGGTTGAGATTTGATAGCCATGAAGACATTTCAGGAATTGTGATTGGCAGGAATAATGTTTTAGATGCAGCATTACTGGTGAAAGAGAATGGAGCCCTGGATAGGTTGAGGGTTTGTGTAGATGGAAAGTACTGGGTAGTAAATTTAGAAAGGTAGTTTGAGATAAATCAGTGTGGGGAGCCTTAACTATCATTTATTATTTTTATTGTTAAGCTGTAGTCAGGATTTATGTAGTAGTAAATGGGGAGTTGTTGAATATTTGAGTAGAGACTTGACATAATATAAGTTATTTTCCAGAAAGATAAATCTGACTTTTGTTTGCAGAGTGGATGGGTTAGAAAGCAGAGATAGCGAGGTGTATTATTGAAGTAGAAATAGTAGTAGTAGTAATACTAAAGTGTTTACAACATCACAATGTTGATTATAAAATAATAATAAATGTTTATTGAGTGCTCAGCATTTGCCACTTTCCCAAAGTGATTTACTCACTCATTTAATCTTCACAATAAACCTATAAAGTGGTGGCTACTGTTTATTATCTCGATTTTACAGATGAGGAAATTGAAGCTTAAAAAGTTTAACTTGCCCAAAGGCACACAGTTAATAGATGTTGGAGCTAGTATTGATCTCACCTCTTAAATTTTATAATCTATTCAAGAATATATTTACAGATTTTTAGCAGAAGATACAGCCTCCTGTGAAAGGAACCACTGAAAGAGACCGACAAGGAAAGGCTCAAGAGGTAGTACTAGGAGAGTGAGGCATCAAGGAAGCCACAGGAGTAAGGAGTTTCAAGAAGTTTGACATTTCTTTCTCTGCACTGTAAAGATCTTCCTTTGTCTTCATGAAGCTCAGAGCTTTGGGAGAGATGCACATGGAATGATGCAAAATAAAAGAGAAAATACCCAATAACCCAGATAGTCAAATAAACCTTGGCACTCCAGTTTCGTCCTGTCTACAACAGACAACATGCTTTTTCTAAATACAACCTTATTGTCATGCATCTGTTTTATAATCTTCATTCTAAGTTGGTATAATTGGTAACATCAATTTAATAATAGATATTTTGGGATAAATTAGGAATACTACATTAATTATACATACCAATTATAAGAAGCTTCTTGATCTCACAAATATTAAAGTGAAAATAAGTTTTCTTAAAATGTAGGAAATACACTATTACTTTTGCTTTTGCATTGCCCTCTTAGAATGCCATACTCTGCTTTTTAAGTGGTGAAATCCTTCCTATTTATCCTTAAAGGGCTTTCTTAATTTCTTTTTTTATGAAGCTTTCACTTTCTTCCTTTTCCCCCAAAGTCATAATAAAAAGTAATCATTCCCTGTTTATTCTCTGGGTTGTAACCATTTTCCACTTTTAAGATAGGGATTGTGTCATAGACATGTTTGAATCCTCAGCACTTACACTGTGCTTGACACATTTTTTTTTTTATTCATTGCTTGAATAAAATAAAGTCTGGGCTTGTAGCCTTGTGACTTAGTAACTGACTACATGAGGAAGTAGGTGAGTAGTCAGACTAAGCAAAATAATAGTTTTAACTAGACTTGGCCACTTACCGGCTGTGAGACCTTGGCTCATTGCTTGAACATGTCTGGGCCTCAGTTTTTCTCACCTGTAAAATGGGGATAATAATAATAATTTTAAAAATGATAGCATTAAGATTTAAGGGAATTTATAAAGGTTTATAAGTTTATTAAGTTAAAAAAAGTTTATTAAGAAAAAAGTTTTAAGACCTTAGTATATTATATATGAATTAAAAAAAAAAAACCTGTTGCTGTTGAGTTGATTCCAACTCATAGTGACCACGTAGGACAGAGTAGAACTGTCCTGTAGGGTGCCAAGGAGCAACCAGTGGATTTGAACTGCCGAATTGTTGGTTAGCAGCCATAGCTCTTAACCACTGCACCACCAGCACTCCATATATGAATAGGTGTTTGTAGTTAGGAGTTAGTCTTTTGTGTTCATTAAAACAATCTTAGGTGTTCAAAATGCTAGCCTTCTAAGAAAAACAATGACCTGTAAAAAGGTTATGGCAGATCACTGCAGTAAGTTTTGAAAGTTGTGAATTGTAGTTGTAAAGTACCATTGTTCAGAATGGCCTTTCACAGTTAGTTCAAGTTAGCAAGCTTTGGTTGTAATTTTAAGGCGAAGAGGTATTTTAACATAAGGATTAAAAAGTAGAAAGAGAAAAAACTTTTGTTACTGTTTCCCAACAAAAGGATTTCATCTTGTAATTTTACAGTGTTTTTATTTACTTTTAATATTTCCAGGAATAAATAATCCAAGTGTTGATTATTAATATAATAATTCACAAAGAAAAATCAACTGATTGTGTATTTTTACAAAGAAAATTTGGCTCAGGAATCGGTCAGGCAACACTGGTCCTATCCTATCTCCAGTTAAAACATCTCAATTATAATATCAGAGGGAAAATACCTAAACATTCCTAACAGTAGCCACCAAAATGAAACACATGACTGTAGTTTGTAGTGAGAAAGGAGAAAGAAATGTAGTGAAATGTTTATATTCCTTTCTGTTCAGAGCAATTTTTATTTGTTAGTTGCTGAGTCAGAAATACCAGTTGTGTTCTGGCTTTGTGCATGCAGGGAATGTGACTTTACATTGTATTCTCACTATACAATTATAAGAATAAGTTTTGATGACTTTATGAGAATTCTTTGAAGATTTTAACCTTTTTGGTAAGTGGACAATAAGGATGAAAAACTTCTTTCATGAAAACCGGAATTGGAAACTTGTGTTAAACATATGGTTTCCATAATGTGCTTAGGTATTGCTGTGTTAATTATATTTTTCTTGTCTTTTTTTCTTTAGGAATATGGCGTTGGCTGAAAGATGTGTATTGCTTAGTGCTGAAATTTTGAAAAGCCAAAGCAAATATTCAGAGGCTGCAGCTCTCCTAATACGGTTGACCAGTGAGGTACTAAAACTGTATAATGTGTTATACAGTAATTAATATATTACTGTTTAATAATTTTTTAAAGCTGTGTCATTTTTCTTGTGTACAAAACACACAATTAGGAGAAATTTTTCTTTGGGAATTTACAACATGGTTACTTCAGTTACTTGTTGAATTAATTTTAAATGCAGTTTTTTATAAAGTGAATTTATTTGTAGATTTTAAGAGTATATTTCATTATTATTAACCACAAACATGTATTGAACATCTTCTTTGAATTATATTCTGTCCTGTGCATAACAGTAGTTAAAGCCACATGCATGTGCATTGTTCCCAATATAAATCATTGAGGAATTTTTAATCTTATTTTCGAGCAGTATGAACTTTTTAAGAATATCATCTTAAGCATTTTAAAAAAACTATATTACGAATATTTGAAAAAGGAGAAAAAGCAACCTGTTTGTAGTTGCTCTTGACTGCAGGCTTATAAAGAATGATAGTAATTCCTTTATAGGTACTGTATGGTTAAAGACACAGTTTTTAGGTGAATAAGAACAAAAGGACAAAATCAAACACCTCTTTTGTTCACCTGTTAAATGTAATGTGCCCTATGGTTTTAATCCTTGGGCCACTGTACTTTTTATTCCTCATTTTTTGAGTGATTTTGTTCATATTCACAAACTTAAGCTTTAAAACGCATGAACCTTGACTTGTATGGCCAACTGTCTTTTAGACTTGTCTATTTGAATGTCTCCAAGACACCTTAAGTGAACATTGTCAATAACTAAACTCATAAACTCTCTTACTTGATATATTGTGATCTTAAATTATGTTATCACTGGCTAGCTTCTCATTTGCTTAAGACAGAAATTGCTTGAGATGCTCCTGTATTGCCCCATTCAGTCAGTAACAATTGGGGTGGGAGGTGGTTAACCTCTTACACATTTTCTTTTTATATCTCCAAATATTTCACTTATATCTCCTTTTTTTTCTTTTTCTTAAGCCCCTCCTATTGTCCTGGTTCATGTCTTTAATATCTTTCTTCTGAACTATGGCCTCTTTCTTCTTTCTTCACCTAGTTTACTAATCCTGGTATCAGTCATATCCTTCAGATAGTCTTCCCCAGTACCCCAAGTTATCCTGAGTGTCGTGTTCTGCCCTCTCATATGACATTAAGACCCAACTTGCCATATTATATTGGAAATTGTATTTAAGCTGTTAGCTCTTTAAGTACAGGGAACTGTGTTGCCTTCTACATTTTTATCCCTAGTCCCTAACACTAGGCTTGTCACATGGTAAGTGCTGTACAGATCATTGTCAAGCCAAACCTTCTAAAGGTTCTTAAGGCTTCTGTAAGGTATTACTAGTTAGGTTCAGGGGTGAAATTAAAAATGTTTAAAAATTGCTATTACATGAACTCTGACCAGTATGATGAACAGGTGTCAGACATAAACTATTTGGTAGAGCTGAATACAGGCTTTTGGTGTATTGATGTGTTCTATATTATAATAAATAATTTTAAGGTCTTATAGCCCTTGTTGTCTGTTAACTGTGTTTAAATATGGGAAATCAGTTTCTCAGGGATAATAATAACAGCAACTTTTTTATAAGTTTCTCCAGCTTTGGAGGGACTGTCCCTATGGTAAATTGATTAGCTGATAGCATTTTTCCAGTTAACTTTCCAATTACGCAAAGAAAAATATTAAAGTCTTAGAGTCATCCTTAGGTTGAGATTTGATTCAGTTAAGTAGCTGTAACTGATCCCTTCATCATCCTTGTTTTTATGGAAATATTTATTGAAGCTTCTATCTCATATCATGTTTTTCCTATATGTATTCTCGTAAATTAATGCTGCCTTTTCAGCATTTGCTAAAATTATCTCTTGGTTATGGACAAAGTTTTCGTAGGTTGGAATTCTTGCTGTAGTGCTAGTACAGATTTTTTTTATCTTAGTTTCTCATAGAGTGTAGATAATGGACTGGTCATATTGTAAGTATGAACGACTCCTAAATTAAAATTGTATTTTTCAACTCATGCAGAGCCTCTGCTTTCTGGATGAAACTGTCACTTCGTGAAATCCTTTCATTTCTCTTTGTCATCAACATTGGTGGCAGTTGTCATTCTTTTAAGGGCCCCTTTTTTTTAAAAAAAAAAAAATACAAAGCAATAGTTTTTACTATATTGGATGTCACTATAAGAGACAGGATTTATGGGTTTATGAAGAACAAAGCTGCAATGGGATGTGAATGTAGAGTATTCAGCTCTGCAGACTGGTACTTTCTCAGACAACAACCTTACTTCATGCAAGGGTCAAATTTTGCTTCAGATAAATTGATACATGCGATGGACTTTCAGGTCACTCCTGAATTGGCCATTTCTTGAATGTTAAATTTGAGAATGCTGAGGTTTTATTGCAGTGGTTCTTAACTGGATTGTACGTTAGAGTGAGTTACAAAACAAAATGATATCCAGGGCATATTCCTTATATTAATCAGAATGGCCAGGATTGTAGCCCATCCAAGTTTTGGGTTTACTGAAGCTTCACAGGCAATTAAAAAATACATGGATGGATGGATGGATGGATAGATGGTGTGTTTGTATGTGTATGTATGTACTGGGAATAAATTTAAGAAATCTGTAGGACTTAAGGAAAAAACTGTGGAAGTCTATTGAGAGGCCCGAACACAATTCCAAAACAGAAATAATTAGAGGGAATTACCTGCAGTAGTGGCTCAGTTAAGAGCTGCGGCTGCTAACCAAAGTATCGGCACTTCAAATCCACCAGCTGCTCATTTGAAACCCTATGGGGCAGTTCTGCTCTGTTCTGTAGGGTCACTCTGAGTCAGAATCAACTCAGTGGCAATAGGTTTGGTTTTTTTTTTTTGCGGGGGGTGGGGATAGGGGTGTAGCTATTAAATCCATTCGAAAGCTACAGAAGTTAAAACTGTGTACAGTGATAGGAATAGACAGAATAATGGAGTGGAATGGGAATTTAAATATTATATATAATTAGGGTATCATTTAAAATCAGTGGGAAAAGATAGATTTATTGAATGATATTGCAACATCTGACCAGCTATTTGGGGTCGGATTTCTCCTTACTCATTACATGATAATAAATTATAGTTCACTTAGCTATGTTAGAAAAAATGAGATCAATATAATATAAGAAATTTTAAAAAAAAGAAAACTGAAAGAAAATATAGGAGAATATTTATTTAAATCTAGGATTGGGAACATCCTTTCTTAATTTGATGTAATATCTTGAAGTCATAAAGGCAAAGACAATATGCTAGCCCACAAAAGAATAAACTCGTCCATGTCAAACTGGGAAGTACTGTTTGCAAAATGTATGACAAAGGACTAATATTGATAAAGGGCTCTTACAAACCAGAAAAGTCACAAAAACCCATTCACAAAAGGGTATAAACAGGCAATTCATAGAAAAACTACAAAGGCCTCTAAGCACATGAAAAGATGAACAGCCTTGCTAGTAAAGAAGTGCATGTTAATTAATAAGATGTTACTTTCTTTTATTAGATAGATGAAAATTAAAACAAAATAAAGATTTTTTGAGTAGAGTGGAAAACATGCACTCATTCTCTGTTGATGAGAATATGTATTGGTACTACTTTTTCTCTAGCAGTTTGGCTATATCAATTAAAATTTGAAGTAGCTGAATAGCTTTTGATAACACAGCGGTTTTACTTCCAGAAATTTATCTAATAGAAATGTTTGTGTAATTCAAAAATGTTTTTATAAAGATGCTTAATGAAGCATTTTTTTTGTAGTAACAAAAACATGGTAATAATATTAAATCAATTGGGGATTGTATTCATAAATTACAGTCCACCTATGTAATGCAATGCAGTGTATTTTTAAAAACGATGAGATAATAGATGTCTTAGAAAGATGTCTATAAAAAAAGACACAGAATACCCTGTATAATACATTTATATATTTATGTATATTTAAAGAAAACTACGTATGAGGTGTGTAACTACATGTATATATGGAGAGAGAGAAATGATATACACCAGCACCAGACTGGTAGCAGTAGTTACTTCTGGCAAATGGGATGAGACTTGAGGTGGAAAACAGGATGTTCACTTTTTGTTCAAACGTTTAATTTTTTTTTTAAGGTCTGTTATTTTCACAATTTCAAAAAGAAAAGATTAAAAAAAAAAGGAAACTCCTAGCTAATTCTGATGTAAACGGTTGGTTAAGAACCACTAGTCTATTGTGTATTCCTGATTTTTCCACTTACTATCTTTTGGATCCTCCTAGAGAAGTTATCTGATCATTTAGTTTTTGTCACGTGAAATGAAGAGGTTGAAATAGACAATAATAGCTATCATTTACTCAGTGCTTACTAGATGAATCCCTAGGATCTGTTTTGGCTTTAATATAATTTTATGGTTGTACAGAGATAGTTTATAATTATCAATGGTCTGTGAACATTTTTTGATGTAACTATAATATGTTGAAATTATTGCATTTAAAGTCAATGTTTTCTGTTTTCAACTTTCCCTGGGGAAAATAATGGCAGCAGAACACATGGAAGGGCATGGTAAGTTCAGCTTGAGAATAGCTGAAAACCTTGAGAAAGTTTGGGGAAATGTTGTTGATACTTAATCAGCAACCTTCGGTACTTTCTCAGTTATTTATAAAATGATGACTCTTTCAGTTGAAAGGTTATCCTTCTGGGTAATGGTGTAAATGCAGTATGTGGTTTTTGAATATATTGTATTGTAAGGGTCAGCTGAAGTGGAAACTAATTTGAGTTGTACCAGTTTCTAATATACTAATAGCAGGTAAAAAGGTAATCTTTGAAGGGAAAGCTTTCTGAACTTTTTAATAAAAAGCAATCATTTTGGCCTCTTGAATTATGGCAGAGATTGAGAATTCCTTTTAATTAGAGTAAAACTTTCCAGAATATAAAGTATTAGATTAGATTAATTCATAGTCTATGCACATTCTGTTTTACCTTTCTTTTTTTCTTGGATGGATGGAAATATGCTATTGAATGTCACAGATCAGTTTCCAGAAGAAATTAGATGGGTGTGAATCTGTTTTATTCTGTGCTCTGTTTTCTGTTATCTTTCATCGGTATGCCTGTGTTAAATTTCCAGTTTATGTACTTCTTTGCCCACTTGAAAAAAAAATTACATTTCTTCAGAGATATGTTATATGGTGCATATCATACCCAGACAGTTGGCTTTTATAAAAAGCAAAATAAGATGTTTCATGGTAAAGAATTTTTTGAAGGCTTTTTTCTCTGTTTTCTTAATGTAAGCTTATTGGAATAAAGACTCATCAAGACTGGTTTGCCCCTTGATCTCTGCTCTCATATACTCTAAGCTAAACATTGAATATGCTATATAGGCTTAAGAAAGTGAATATTTTTCACCAGTTATCTTTTTAATTTTGTGAGACTAATCTTTTCTTTTAAACATTCAATAGGATTCTGATCTTCGAAGTGCACTTCTTTTGGAACAGGCGGCACATTGCTTTATAAACATGAAGAGTCCCATGGTTAGAAAATATGCATTTCATATGATACTGGCAGGCCATCGGTTTAGTAAAGCAGGACAGGTGAGTGCATTTTCTTTAAAAAGAAAAGGAAATCGTTATTTATTAATTTATTTTATAAACATCATTTGCCAATTTTTTAAGATTTAAAATTTATCCTAAAATTGAAATAAACTTTGTTTTGAGGTAATGTATTATAGTGGTAATACATTTAGGATATGGGCTTGGATTTAGACAAATCTGGGTTTAAATCTTGATCTTCTGCTCACAACTAGACTTTGGTCAAGTTTCTTAACTTCTCTGAGCCTCAGTTTTTTTATTTTTAAAATTTAGAATTATATCCAAATGTTTGTGAGGCTAAACCTAATAATATACATGAAGGGCCAAATGCATTGTGTGTATTCAATAAATGTTAATAATATTTAACAGCGCATGAGCTCTCCCTACTTTGGCTCTCGTCTTTTGTTGGCTCTCTGAGTCTTTTATAATGGTGTTGACTAAATATTTAATGTGTAGAAATCTTCTATCTCCTTCCCTGAAAGCACCTGGCTTGGAGAGATCTCTATTGATCTAAGAGGGATTTTCCCAGCTCCAGTTGTCCCTTGCATTAGTTTGAGTAGCTTTGCTGGAGGCTAAGAGTGGTAGCAGTACTGAGATAGTGGTATACTGTAAATACTGATAAGAACGTGAATTGAATTATCTCTATTTAAAATGTGTGTTATTTCAAAGTTACAAAGAAATAAAGATGTTCAAAAATTAATATCAATTTCAGATAGAAATGTGATTTTTAAAAACTAGCCTTTCAAGATTGAGATCCTTCTATTTTTGGAAACTTTGGAAAGAAAATATGTGGAATTGCTTTATATTAAGTACAAAACCTTAAAAAATAGTTAGTATAAAATTAAATGTCTTTTTATAATAATTGATATACTCCATGAATTAGAATTTCTCAGTCTCAAAAATGGAAAAAAATTTAAAACCATTAACTAATTTTTCACTGCCCCTTTCCTGCAGTAAACGCTGACGCATATGAACCATATTATCTGTCCCTCTTTGCTTAAAAGTTTTTTATTCAAAAGGTTACAAAATTTTAAGCTTGCAGTTTTTCCTTAGAAGGAAAATTATGTATATCCCATTAAGAATGTTCCCTTGTCCCTTCTTATTGAAAAATAAGTCATCCTTTTTCCACATCTTTGTCCACTTTTGTGAATGGTTTTATTTGGCAGAGTGATGAAATTATTGGAAGTGGAAGCAGCTGCTCATATTTACCTTCTCAAACTATAGGGCATATTACTTCTAGGAAATGCCTAGCAAGTTAAAAATGCTACGTTTGTGGTAGATTGAGGTATAATGCTATCTGTCCTCATAATCATCTCAAACTGTCGTTACCCTGGGGTTAATGATTCCAAGGTAGTTGGTTTTGTTAGTTCACGGCCACTGTCTGTACATCCCTAACCCAGGATAGCTCTTTCACAAACAGTAGATAGGAGTGCATGTCATTGGAAAAGCAACTGTATGTCCTATTGAAGTTGGTCAAAATAGTATCTTCCTTGGACAACAGAGTACAGAGTACATGGCACCTACAATTCTGACTGAGGCCAAGTTATTTCTGAGACATACTAACTTTTCATGACATTTCCATAAAAGATAAGAGTGTATTGGCAGGGATGGGTGAGGAAAAGAGAAGAGAATATGTAATAATGTCATTGCTGTCAGTCTTCTTTCTGATTGAAAGCTCATGCTAAATTGCTTATCTTGTCCCCAGAAATTTTTATAGTTCAGATATTTTTTTCATTAAGAATATTAATAAGTAAAAGGCATTTTAAAAAACAGAACTACCATTATAAAAGTTTTAAACAGTAAAAAAAAATTGGAGAATGCTGGGGAGCATTATGTGTTTGTATCTACTATAACCTGGACAATCTTTCTTCCTGTTCTTCAAAAAACAGACATTGAATTCTTGTCACTGCTCTTAAATATATTTAGATACTTTCCCAAGAAATACTCAGAAATGCACTTGAGGTAGATTCATAGATGCATGCAGTTGTTTCTCTGTATCTGTCAGTTTTAAAGATTCTTTCTGTGTTGCTTTACTAAATGCTAAATAGAGATTAGAGTTTTTTTGTTTTTAAGAAACGTTGCTTTGAAAATTATTTTTAAACAATCTCAAACTTACAGAAAAGTTGCCAGTACGGCTTAGAGGCTTCTTTTTATCTGAGCCATTTGAGAATGAAGTTTTTCACCTCTTGCCCCATTACTCTCAAATATTTTGGTATATTTCCTATTTCCTAAAAACAAGAATGGATTTTTACATAAGTATAATAAGTCCATTTGCAGTTGAGTCAGTTCCAACTCATGGTGACTCCATATGTGTCAGAGTAGAATAGCTATAATACAACAATCAAAATCCAGAAATTAGCATTGATACAGTGGTTCCATCTAATACTCAGACCCCATTCAGGTTTTGAGAAGGGTGCCATAAACGTTTTTTATAGCACAAGAATGCTGTTCAGAAGATCCTTTGAATTTTATAACCTTGACACTTCTGAAGATTACAGGCCAATTATTTTGTAGAGTGTCCTTCAACTTAGGTTTCTCTGATGTTTTCTCATGATGAGATTCAAATTTGGCATCTTTGCCTTGGTGATTTTCTTTTGGGGTCTCTCCTATATGGGTTTCGTTGAGCTTCTTGGATGGCCAGCTTTTCATCTTTCAGGATATTAGGGAAGTTTTCTGTCAGCAGTTCTTCAATGATCCTCTCTGTGTTTTCTGTTTTCTTCCCCTGTTCTGGAATTCCAATCACTCGCAGATTTTTGCTTTTGATTGTATCCCACATAACTCTCAGGGTCTCTTCATTTTTCTTTGTTCTTTTTT
>NW_004444111.1:3539297-3550806 GCF_000243295.1 Trichechus manatus latirostris
GCGCATGGTGTGGGTAGGCAGGATGCAGCAGGGAGATTGTTATGTGTGGAGCTAAGATGGATATGGGAGAGAGAATAGAGGAACAGGAACCAAAAACCTACAAACAAACAAAAAAGAATGCTAGGGGAGCTTGCCATTGGAGTGGAGAGATGAGAGACTATGAAATGGAGAAAAACAGAAGGGGGAAGAGGAAGAAAAGAAAAGAATGAATAAATAAAAATTGGAAAGATTAAAGAACCGCCAAGTTCCCAGGGATTCCACCGGTGCAGCTATGAGGCTGGGGAAGTCGCTCCCAGGTGTTGCAGTACAGCCTGGCTAGAAAGCGTAGAGGTATACAATGCCAGGTATTCAGGGAACAGAAAGAGAAGGAAGATATAGAGAGACAAGAAACTGAACAATGAAGAAAGACAAAAAGGGAAAAAGAGGGAAAAGAAAACAAAACAAATTTAAAAAAAAAAAGAACAAGAAAGGCCCCCCAAAAAACAGAAAAATAAAACCAACAGAAAAAGAAATGCCCTCAGGGATCCCTCTGCACGTCTGTGCAATCTGAGGGGGAAGTCTCCTTGCCACGCAGCACCGTCTGGCCAGAAAGGGCTCCCAACTCAAGAAGAGGAAAAGAAAACCAATAATTCAAAAGAAACGAACAAAAGCCCCGGGATCCCACCAGTGCGGCAGCCCAGACCGGGAAGCAGCTCTACACTCGAACGGAGCTCCACTGTCCCTCAGGAAGAAGCAAAGATGGCACACGGAGCCAGGTATTTGAGCGAAAGGAGGGGGAGGTGGTGAGAGGTAAGGAAGAAATCAAAAGAAGCAGAAGAAAAAGCAACACTAGCAGCCAACAGATGGCACTCAGAGAGCCAGCTAGTGTGGGCTGATGTTTCTTGGACAAGAGACTGTGTCCGCGGGAAGCAGAGTGGGCTGAGTGTGGGTGAAGAAGGGTAGGGAGTGGGAAAGCGTATATCACAAATTACCAGAGCTCTGCAGCCCCTCAGGAAGAAGCAAAGATGGCGCACGGAGCCAGGTATTTGAGCAAAAGGAAGGGGAGGTGGTGAGAGGTAAGGAAGAAATCAAAAGAAGCAGAAGAAAGCAACACCAACAGCCAACAAACGGCACTCAGAGAGCCGGCCCGTTCGGGTGTGTGGAATCCAAGCAGCCGGTGTTTCCGGGTCAAGAGATTGTGGCCGCGGGAAGCAGAGGAGGCCAAGTCGGGGTGTAGAAGGGTGGGGGGTGGGAAAACGTATATCGCAAAATGCCGGTTGTTTTATCTCCCACTGGACGCTCCATGAGGCTGCTTTCTCTTACCCCGTTTGCTGGTCTCTGATAGGAGTCCAAGATGGCCGATCCGCGCTGCGTTAGCTGGTAGGGGACCTCTGCGTGAATTTCTCCTCGCTCTCCGTTCTCTGTCAGTTTTCTCACTCCATTTGGTGCTTGTCTGAGTTCTTTATGTCTTCATTTGATGTTTTAGGGTTTCAGGATTGTTGTATTCTCTGTTCGGCTTAGTTTTTCGGATCTTTGCTCTGGAGGGACTGCGTGGTGCTTCTCCCTAGAGCACCATTTTGCCGGAACTCTCTCAAATTTGGCATCTTTGATAGGAATATCACAAAAGAGGTATTTTGTTCTTCTCACTATATGTTATCAGGAGGCAGATGATTTTGATTTGTTTCATTGATTGTGTGCATTTTGATCACTTGATCACGTGCTATCTACCAGGTTTCTCTACTGTGAAGTTAATCTCTTTCCCTTTGTAATTTAATAACTATTTTGTGGGGAGGTCTTTTGAGACTATGTAAATATTCTGTTCCTCATCCAACTTTATTTATGTCAATATGGTTTCATGGTTTTCTGTTTTATTCAGTGGGTTATAATCCATTACTATCATTCTTTATTTTGATGTTCAAGTTCTCCTTGATTTGGCTATTGGGAGAACCTTCAGGATGACTTCTGTATTCTTTTTGATGTGTCTGTCATTCTTAGAGCATTTACTTACTTTCTGGCACAGCAAGATGTACTTTCCTGGCCTTAGCCTTGAAATCAACTGTTTCTCCAAGGATCTTGGTTCTTTCTGTGGAATATGTATTTAGAAGCCAAAATCTGGATGCTTGGGGTACTTATTGCTTTTGGGGTGTTGCAACTCCCAGGCTCTCTCAGTGGACAGAACTAAGAAGTATATGTGTGTGTATTTACATATGCATATTTATATCCATATTTATTTTATAGTTATATTTAATAAAATCTGTGCGTTCATAGTAGTAATTCCAAATCCATTCCAGCACAACAGGGCTCATTCTATTTTCTTCCTTTATTTGTATCTCCCTTCCTGCTGGTGCAGTGGTTAAGAGCTACGGCTGCTAACCCAAAGGTCAGCAGTTCAAATCCAGCAGCCGCTCCTTGGAAACCCTGTGGAGCAGTTCTACTCTGTCCTATAGGGTTGCTATGAGTTGGAATCGACTTTACATCAACAGGTTTTTACAGGTTTTTTTGTCTGACAGTAAGCAATCTAGCTCCCCTTATTCTTAATATATTTATTATTTGATCAGTTCCTCTTATATTAACAATCTTCTGTCCTTCCACTGCTCCGCCCCTGCATGAACATTTTTCTTACCTCCATTCAGTTCAGTCCTGACACCCCTCACAGTTGCTACCACCCCAAATAAACATTCTCTTTAATGTGCCCATGCTCCTGCCTCATGGGTGCCTGCCTTATCCTGCTTGGGCTCTGACATCCTGTGTTGGGCCTTTCTTATGTGTGGATGCCTCTCACCTTGCTTGAACTTTTGACACCCCATCCTGGGTTAAAGAAGCATCACTTTTACAAGAACTAGTTAAACCATCATTATTCCTTTCTCAAGAAAACATTTCTTTTAAATACACAAACAACTCTATACATAGTACAAAGTTTGTAATCTACCCTGTGGAGGGGGTTGGATATAAGAGTATACTCTGAAGCAAAAGGTTTAGTGGAGAGAAGATGCTTCTTTCATGGTACTAAGCCCTGTTTTTAAGATGGCTGTTGTCTGAGTTCAGTGGTGGGATGATAGATAATTAAATGCCAAATATCTGCTCATGAGTATGGCAGGATGCAGCTGTGGGCAAAATGAAGCATTATCTACATAATGAATAATCATTATGAGAATAATCAGAGAGAATGAGCATCGAGAATCATTCTCTTCAAACTCTCACTACCAAACAGCTGTTAAAAAATGTGTATACATATATAAATATATATACATACATGCACCTATATTTACACATGCAGTTTCATCACATACCAGGTATTTCTAGTGAGTCCAATGCAGTGGTATAAAGAGGAATGACCATAACAAAACTGAATTTTCCTCAGAAAGCTTGAAGTTGCAAGTTAACAACCAAGCTTCTAACTTATCCATGACTCTGTATGCTACTGCTGTGGAAACTCCCAAATGGTTTTCATGATGTTATTATTGTTCCTGACTTTTTTAGATTTCTTGCTCTTGGACAAAGCAGCTGTTTGCTTGTTTCAGGGCCTCTTGGTTTTTAGACTGCAATTGTTTTTTGACTTCTTTTTGGGTTTTCTCCATTTGGTTAATTTTGGTTCTCATTTGAGATTCCTGGAATTGAAAAATTGCCTTCAACTTTATAATTTTCCCTTTTTCTAAAAATATCTGATTTTTTAAATAAAGTACCTTCTTTAGGATGTACTCTTTTTCCCTTAGTTGGGTGGTGTTTGCAAAGTAGGTAGTACCTGGTGAGTCTAGAGCGAGGTCTAGAGAAAAGTTATTTTCATTAATTGTAATTGACTCAGAGTTGGAATTTGCCTTTGGCATTTTATTTTAATGTGAGAATAGAGTTTTTTCTGCTGCTTCCGTGGCTGCTACTATTGGAATGACAGCTTTGGTGATTTTGCTGCTGTTTTGGTTTCTGTAAGATGTATTTTCATAGTGTGCATAGTCAACATGGAATTTCCTGTCTCCCCTTTTTTGGTCATCTCTTCTGTCAAATACATACTGCTTCTTGCACTGCAAGAATGTGGTGGTCTGCACCTCTCGAGTTTGCAGAGTGGCGAGATTAATTACAGTTTTATTGCAGTATTCATAAGGCTTGGGCAGGACATACAGCTTCACATTCTGAGCACATTTCTCATGTGTCACAGTGGCTTTAATCTCTTGCTGCAGTCCTGCAGTCGGTGCATTGAACAACAGGAAGTGCAGCTTGATATTTGCAGACAGCACCTTGAAGAGGAAGCAGTGGTGCTACCTGATGCTGACAGAGAACCCTGCCATGTCTTGCTGAGGCAGTGATCACTGCCCTGCTGTCTTAGCTCACTGCTTTATCTGAACGCTCTGAGATACAGCCTCTTGATGACCCACAGGACTGACTAGCGAACTGTGGCAGACAGGCAGACTAGAGTCAGTGTGGCTGGCCCAGTATGTGAAATTTTAATGTAGAAAAAGTAGTATTGACTTACATATCATGTAAACCTGTACTGTATGCTATATGGCATATTGGGCCACATAATTCAGGGCAAGTCTTTGGTTGTAGGCAAGGGAAAAAACGTTTGATAAAAGTATGTTTGTTGTTTTACCTGTTAAAGAAAAATTCTTTGAAAAGAGTTTGCTTCTAGGTACAATGTAAGAACTTTTTTTTCCATCATAATATTAGCCAAATGTCTTGCTGATTTTAAGATTATTACTTGGCATACCCTGCCTTATTCCAGAAAGGATTTGAGGTAGCTAAAGCCAACTTGAGAGGTGAGCTTTTACCTATAAAATTGACCTTTTTAAAATGCTACTGAAAGAAATAGGTGTTAGATATCAAGACAGTCTGCTCTCTTATTCTCTCCAATCACATTCTCCACTCCATTCCAACCCACAAATACACACGCAGTACACACAACATGCATGTACCCACACATACAATTTTGGATGCCTGTGGAAACAGTCTATAAGCTATCACTCCATGTAAAATTGTGATGGGGCTATTGTGTTAGTTTCCGTTTTCTCATCATCCCAGTTTGTTTGAAGAAGAACCAGTTTTCAGTAAATGATTTTGTGTGTGTGCATGAAATTTTTTCCCTTCCAAGAGAAATTTGCGTGGTAATACTTTTATGTTTGTTTTCTTGCAGAAAAAGCATGCTTTGCGCTGCTATTGTCAAGCCATGCAAGTTTACAAAGGAAAAGGCTGGTCTCTTGCAGAGGATCACATAAACTTCACTATTGGGCGCCAGTCCTATACTCTTAGGCAGCTGGATAATGCTGTGTCTGCTTTTAGGCATATTTTAATCAATGAAAGTAAACAATCTGCTGCTCAACAAGGGGCCTTCCTCAGAGAATATCTTTATGTTTACAAGGTGAATGCTTATTTTTAAGAGTAGATACTAAAATACGTAAGTCATGTTCAGCAAAAAACATGTTCATTACTATTTCCTAAGTGTCTAGTAAAAAACAAACAATGCTTTGTATTTTCTGTCCTCCTGCCTCAAGTGAAATATCCTTCCTTCTATTAATTTCTCTCGGTTACACTATAGTAATTCCTGTGTCAGCTTCCCATAGATCCATACCTTCTCATCTTTCAGAGGGAGAGAAAAAGGAACACACGATTGCAATGGATGGTAACATGACATAATATAAAATTATCTGTGATTTTATAAATACACCATTAAAAAAAAAAGTCCACTAGGCAGAAATTAGTGGTATCTTTTCTTTTTTAAAAAGATTTCAAGAGTATCTACAAATAAAATGTTTACTGTAATATTAAAATTCTCTTTTCAAGAAATGAGGAACCCAAATCTTTGACCAAGAAGTGTAGCTTGCCATATCTTAATTGTAACAGACAATTATATATATCCTAATAGACTCCTGTTGTTGTTAGGTGCCTTTGAGTTGGTTCTGATGCATAGGGTCCCTTTGTACAACAGAACGAAACACTGCCTAGTCCCGCGCCATCCTCACAGTTATTGCTGTGTTTGAGCCCATTGTTGCAGCCGCCGTGTCAGTCCGCCTCATTGAAGGTCTTTCTCTTTTTCGCCGACCCCTCTACTTTACCAAGCATGATGTCCTTTTCCAGGGACTAGTTACTGTACCCAAAAGAACTGGTTGACATTCTACCATTTCAGGAGGTAGCATGTCTTCAAAAACTGATGGTACTGAAGGAGTAAGTCCAAGCTGCACTGAAGGCATTCGCGAAAAACAAAGCTCCAGGAATTGATGGAATACCAGTTGAGATGTTTGAACAGACGGATACAACATGCTGAAAATAATTAAAAAATGATTGCAGTTGTACATCGACAGGGAACTGCCAGAAACTCAAGCCAGATTCAGAAGCAGACGAGGAATAAGGGATATCATTACTAATGACAGATGGGATTTTGGCTAAAGCAGAGAATACCAGAAAGATGTTTAGCTGTGTTTCATTGTCTATGCAAAGGCATTCCACTATGTGGATCATAACATATTATGGATGAATATTACAAAGAATGGAAATTCCAGAACACTTAATTGTGCTCATGCAGAGCCTGTACATAGACCAAGAGGCAGTCATTTGAACAGGACAAGGGGATACTACGTGGTTTAGAATCAAGAAGGGTGTGTAGCAGGGTTGTAGCCTTTCACTGTACTTACTCAGTCTGTATTCTGAGCAAATAATCTGAGAAGCTGGACTATGTGAAGACGAACGCAGCATCAGGATTGGAGGAAGACTCATTAAAACAACCTGCAATATGCAGATGTCACAACTTTGCTTGCTGAAAATGAAGAAGACTTGAAGCACTTACTGATGAAGATAAAGACTGCAGCCTTCAGTATGGATTACACCTCAACATAAAACAAAAATCCTCACAACTGGACCAATAAGCAACACCATGATAAACAGAGAAAAGACTGACATTGTCAAGGGATTTCCTTTTCCTTGGATCCACAATCAACACCCATGGAAGCAGCAGTCAAGAAATCAACGTATTGTGTTGGGCAGATCTCCTGCGAAAGACCTCTTTAAAGTGTTAAAAAGCTAAGATGCCACTTTGAGGACTAAGGTGTGCCTAACCCAAGCCATGGGATTATCAGTCACCTCATTTGCATGTGAAAGCTGGACAATGAATAAGGAAGACCAAAGAAGAATTAATGCCTTTGAGGTAGCAAGTGGCCATGTAAGGTGCATCAATTGGTCCCAACCACCTGGAGTAAAGGAGAATGAAGAACACCAAGGACACAAGGAAAGTATTCGCCCAAGAGACAGAAAGGGCCACATAAACCAGAGACTTCATCAGCCTAAGATCAGAAGAACTAGATGGTGCCCAGCTACCACCAATGACCACCCTGTCAGGGAACACAACAGAGAGTCCCTGATGGAGCAGAGAAAGTTGGGGTGCAGAACTCAAATTCTGGGAAAAAGACCAGACTTAATGGTCTAACTGAGACTGGAGGAACCCCAGAAAGCATGGCCCCCGGAGTCTCTGTCAACCCAGAACTAAAACAGTTTCTGAGGCCAACTCTTCAGACAAAGGTTGGACTGGACTGTGGGACACAAAATGATACTTGTGAAGAGTGTGCTGCTTAGCTCAAGTAGATACATGAGACTAAATGGGCAGCTTCTGTCTGGAGGTGAGATGAGAAGGCAGAAAGGGTTAGGAGCTGGTTGGATGGACATGAGGAATCGGATGGAAAGGAGGAGTGTGCTATCACAGTATAGGGAGAGCAATTAGGGTCATTTAACAATGTATGTATAAATTTTTGTATGAGAGACTAACTTGAAATGTAAACTTTCACTTAAACTACAACAATAAAAAATAAAAAAAAAAAAGAATTGATGCCTTATGATCCATGTACATGTGTTGGTGAAGAATATTGAGTATACCATGGACTGCTGAAGAACACACAAGTCTGTCTTGGAAGAAGTACAGCCAGAAGGTTCCTTAGAAGCAAGTATGGCAAGACTCGGTCTCATGTACTTTGGACATGTTATCAGAAAGAGCCAGTCCTTGGAGAAGGACGTCATGCTTGATAAAGTAGAAGATCAATGAAAAAGAGAAAGACCGTCGATAAGGTGGATTGACACAGTGGCTGCAACAGTGGGCTCAAACATAGCAACGATTGTGAGGATGGCGCAGGACTGGGCAGTGTTTCATTCTGTGGTACATAGGGGCACTATGAGTTGGAACCGACTTGACAGCGCCTGACAACAACAACAGGAGTCTAGTAATAGTAAAATGATTTTATTAGAATGTGTGTGATTATCTGTTACGATGAAGTTGTGACAGTTTACAGTTGTTGGTCATAGATCTGGGTCCACAGTTCTTTAAAAGAGAATTTTAATATTCCAGTAAACATTTGATTTGTGGATGTTCTTGGAATCTTAAGATGCCACTAATTTCTTCCCAGTGGACTTTTTTTTAATGATGTATTTATAGAATCAAATAATTTTATAATATATTGTGTCCTGTTACCATCCATTAGAAACATATGTTCCTTTTTTTCCCCTGTGAAAGATGAGGAGGTATGGGTCTGTGGGAAGCTGCCTTAGGAATTATTACAGTGTAACCCAGAGAAATTAATAGGAAGGAAGGATATTTCACTTGAGGCAGGAAGACAGAAAATATAAAGGATTGTTTTATTGAAATAATGGGAAGTTGTAATTTTTTCCCCAAGGCTTATAAGAGGTGAGTATTGTATCTGTTCTGCAGAAAATTACTCACCCCTTTGTACCTTATTAATTTGAAATCATATAGGTTAGAATTTTGGCAGATACGATGCTGTAAACAGTCACAAGAAGTAAAATGCATACCAAAATAATATTTGAAAATGTAATATCCAAAGAGAGCTAACTAGCTAAGTAACCTTAGGAAGATTCTCTTGAGTCAGAATAAATGATTAGATCTAAAGTTTTATGACTGATGCATTAAAGAAAACCAGTAACTGTATAGGTTAATATTCTTGCTTAATTTTTAATATCTTGTGCATTAAAAAATGAGAAAGTAAATTAAAAAAAAAAAGTAGTTTTCTCATAAGTTATTCTTTGTCTTTTGTGTTTCTCCTAGAATGTAAGTCAGCTATCACCAGATGGTCCTTTACCACAGCTTCCTTTACCATATATTAACAGTTCAGCAACACGGGTTTTCTTTGGTCATGACAGACGACCAGCCGATGGTTAGTAAAGTCTTATTTGGCCTTGTTGTATTGTGACAATTTTTTTTTTTTGTTGAGTTTTTTGTTTTCTTTCCCCATTTGCAAAATGAAATGTAGTTGATAAAGAGTATTTGGACTAAATAACTGTATCCAAGTCACCTGTCATCCTCCTGGTGAAGATAACCACTACTTTGCTGTTTTTCTTCCAGCCTTAAGAACCTAAAAACAAATAACAACAAAATAGCTGAAATCACAACAACTTCTCCCACATAATATAAGGATGCTCATGTTATTACATAATCTTGATTAACATTTTTAGTGGTTATATTTCATTCAGTACATATAAAATGCTTTATTTTCCCATTCAGTTGTTACATATTTAGATTGTTGCCATGTTTTTGCTTATATAAAGTTATATTGTGATGAACATCTTTGTGGATAAAGTTTTTTTATCTTTTTATTATGTAATTTTCAAATGTACATAGAACTGGAGAATACTTAGTAATATTCTATTATTCTTGCTGTAAGCCTTTTTAAAAATATAGGAGTATTTCCTTAGTATTGAGTCCTGGAATTGCAGTATGGGGCCAAAAGTATAAATATATTAAGGCTCTTGATGCATATTAAAGTAAACTTAGTAATTCTAAACATTCTTATATTTGAGCTTTACCAATATGTCTCTTTGAGATTATTAGTTTTTTTCTATTTAATATTTATCAGGATTTTTATAGCTGCATTATTTTTAATAGCAAAAAAATAAAAGAAAAACTGAAACAGCTTAAATTCCTAATAAATCAGTAAATTTTGGTATATTTATATAATGGATTCATACTGTAGGCAATGAGTGAATGAGTTCTACATATTTCACCATGGACAGTATACCTATAATGTAATGTTGAGTGAAAAAAGCTAGTTACAGAATGATAGGTCAAATATAATTCTATTTTTACCAATTTTAAAACATACAAACTAATTCTGTGCATTGTTTATAGATACTTCATATGTTGTAAAATTTTAAAAAAATGGATGAGAATGATGAACTTTAGAATAGCTGTGGGAAAGAAGTGCCTGTGGGGGCTGAGGGAGGGTAATAGAGTTGGGGACAGTTAGAGAGGAGACAGCAACACTATCTGCAACATATTATTTTATAAAAAATATTTGGAATCATGTGGCAACGGTTGATATTGTTAAATTTTGGCATACAAATATTCTTCATGCTTCTTCTGAATGTTTGAAATATTTCATAATGAAAATTGTAGCAGACTGCGGAAAATACATACTTCTGCATTGAGGAGGAAAGGAGTGTCAATATCAATAAGCAAAGTTCCAGTTAAGCTAGAGTATTAACCTAGCCAGATAAGAGGGTACGTTTCTCTCAGATAATTGGAAATGTGCAAGGATGAGCGTGTACACGTATTTTCGCCTGTTCCTCACTTACCGACTATCTCGTTAGCTGGCATTTCACATTTACCGCAATAGTGAAAAATATACTATCGGGCTATTTTGTGCATTATTGAGGCGGCGAGCATGACGACAGTGGCTGTGGAGCATCCCCTCCCTTGAGGAGGGTCTCTGGGCGGCCTCTGGGAAGCTGGCCTACACTGCCTTGCGCTCTTCACTTCCTCCTGCTGGCGGGGGCACTGCATCCAGCTGCCGCTTGGGGCCGGCCTCCTCAGTGGCCAGGGCCTCTGGGCAGACACGCAGATAGCACTGAGCCAGTGGGCACCTGTTCTGGGTTCCCAGTTCCTATGCAGCCTGAGGCCCTGCAGCTCAAAATTGCTGTGGGGTGAGACGGGAGGAAAGAAAGAGGCATCGGAGAGGGTGTTTGGAAGAAATGCGTGCGATTTAGTGACATCCCATAGTGAGCTGAACTGGGTCTGAAGCCTCCACCTTGGTGGGGCCAGGTGTGCTTCCAGACTCCAACACCCTCACAGGAAGCCCCAAGCCTCGGTGACTCTCCAGGCCAAGAGGGCAGAGGAGGCTCCAGGATCGTGAACGCAGGGCTTGCAGGGGTAGGATTGGAGCCCTGGAGGCGGCTCCACGAGGGAAGCTCTGACCGAGCACAGGAGGGAGGTGAAGTGGTTAACTCGTGGGCCCTACAGTCACACAGCCGGACTTTATCCAGCTTTGTTTCCTCTAAGCCTCCTTCTCCACAGAGGAATAATCCATAACTGGACTCGTCACAGTGATGAGCACGTCATTCAATCTTGTTGTTGTTAGGTGCCATCAAGTCAGTTCCGAATCATAGCGACCCTATGCACGACAGAACTAAACACCACCTGGTCCTGTGCCATCCTCACAATTATTGTTATTCTTGGGCCCATTGTTGCAGCCACTGTGTCAGTCCATCTCATTGAGGGTCTTCCTCTTTTTCGCTGACCCTCTACTTTACCAAGCATGATGTCCTTCTCCAG
>NW_004444111.1:3551620-3567249 GCF_000243295.1 Trichechus manatus latirostris
TTCTTCGCAATGTCATCCATAATTTGTTATGATCCACACAGTCCAATGCCTTTGCATAGTCAATAAAACACAGGTAAACATCTTTCTGGTATTCTCTGCTTTCAGCCAGGATCCATCTGACATCAGCAGTGATATCCTTGGTTCTACGTCTTCTAAATCTGGCTTGAATTTCTGGCAGTTTCTTGTCGATATACTGCTGCAGCTGCTTTTGAATGATCTTCAGCAAAATTTTGCTTGCATGTGGTATTAATGATATTGTGAGGTAATTTCTACATTCAGTTGGATCACCTTTCTTGGGAATAGGCACAAATATGGATTTCTTCTAGTTGGTTGGCCAGGTAGCTGTCTTCCAGATTTCTTTGTATGGGTGAGAGAGCACTTCCAGCGCTGCATCCCTTTGTTGAAACATGTCAATTGGAATTCTGTCAGTTCCGGAGCCTTGTTTTTTGCCAATGCTTTTGGTGCAGCTTGGACTTCTTCCTTCATTACCATTGGTTCTTGATCGTATGTTACCTCCTGAAATGGTTGAACGTCAACTAATTCTTTTTGGTATAGTGACTCTGTGTATTCCTTCCGTCTTCTTTTGATGCTTCCTGCATCGTCTTAATATTTTCCCCGTAGGATCCTTCACTATTGCAACTCGAGGTCTGAATTTTTTCTTCAGTTCTTTCAGCTTGAGAAATACCGAGCGTGTTCTTCCCTTTTGGTTTTCTAACTCCAGATCTTTGCATTTGTCATTGTAATACTTTACTTTGTCTTCTCAAGCTGCCCTTTGAAATCTTCTATTCAGCCCTTCATCATTTCGTCCTTTTGCTTTAGCTACTCGACGTTCAGGAGCAAATTTCAGAGTCTCTTCTGACATCCATTTAGGTCTTTTCTTTCTCTCTTGTCTTTTTAATGACCTCTTGCTTTCTTCATGTATAATGTCCTTGATGTGATTCCACAACTCATCTGGTCTTCAGTCATTAGTGTTCAGCATGTCACATCTGTTTTTGAGATGGTCTCTAAATTCAGGTGGGATATATTCAAGGTCCTACTTTGGCTTTCATGGACTTGTTCTAATTTTCTTCAGTTTCAACTTGAACTTGCATACGAGTAATTGGTGGTCTGATCTGCAGTTGGCCCCGGCCTTCTTCTGACTGATGATATTGAGCTTTTCCATCATCTCTTTCCACAGATGTAGTCGATTAGATTCCTGTATATTCCATCTAGCGAGGTTCATGTGTATAGTTGCCATTTATGCTGGTGACAAAAGGTATTTGCAGTGAAGAAGTCATTGGTCTTGCAAAATTCAGTCATTCAATCTCCGGCATCATTTCTGTCACCAAGGCCATATTTTCCAACTACCAGTCTGTCTTCATTTCCAACTTCGCATTCCAGTCACCAGTAATTATCAGTGCATCCTGATTACATGTTTGATCAATTTCAGACTGCAGAAGTTGGTAGAAATCTTCAATTTCTTCATCTTTGGCCTTAGTAGTTGGCACGTAAATTTGAATGATAGTTGTATTAACTAGTCTTCTTGGTAAGCGTATGTATATTATCACTGACAGCGTTGTACTTCAGGATAGACCTTGAAACGTTCTTTTTGATAGTGTATGCAGTGCCATTCCTCTTCAGGTTGTCATTCCCAGGATAGTAGATCATATGATTGTCCGATTCAGAATGACCAATACCAGTCCATTTCAGCTCACTAATGCCTAAGATAGCGATCTTTATGCACTGCATTTCATTTTTGACGGTCTCCGGTTTTCCTAGATTGATACTTTGTACATTCCAGGTTCTGATTATTAATCGATGTTTGCAGCTGTTTCTTCTCATTTGAGTCATGCCACATCAGCAAATGAAGGTCCCGAAAGCTTGACTACATCCACGTCGTTAAGGTCGACTCTACTCTGAGGAGGCAGCTATTCCCCAGCCGTCTTTTGAGTGCCTTCCAAACTGAGGGGCTCATCTTCTGGCACTATATCAGATAGTGTTTCACTGCTATTCATAAGGTTTTCACTGGCTAATTCTTTTCAGAAGTAGCCCTCCAGGCCCTTCTTCCTAGTCTGTCTTAGTCTGGAAGCTCACCTGAAACCTCTCTGCCATGGGTGACCTTGTTGGTATGTGAATACCAGTGGCATAGCTTCCAGCATCACAGCAACACACAAGCCCCCACAGTATGACAAATGGACAGACACGTGGGCAGTAAATCTTAGCTGTTATTATTTCTATGATCATATTTTCTAAATAAAAAAAAAAATGATAAATGTTTAGGATGGTTTGAAAACACACACAAAAAAAATCCTCGATTTTCGCATAATGGTGATTTTTGCACAATGACCTGGTCTTTGGAACCTAACTACGTCAGTAAGTGAGGATTGGGTGTATTTGGCTACCTTATATTTTTATTTAAAATGTGTTTCATATGAGGGAAGATGTTTATAATCATGGCATTTAATTGTCACTTTTTTTTTTTTTTTAGGTGAAAAGCAAGCAGCTACTCATGTAAGTCTTGATCAAGAATATGACTCTGAATCTTCTCAGCAGTGGCGAGAACTTGAGGAACAAGTTGTGGCTGTGGTTAACAAAGGAACAATTCCATCCGGTTTCCATCCCACACAATATTGTTTGAATAGTTATTCAGATAACTCAAGATTTCCTCTTGCAGTTGTAGAAGGTGATATATTTAAATATTTCATATTTTGTTTTATTTGTTGCTTAAAGCAGATTCAAGATAATTTACTGTATACCAAACATTACTGGAAGCTAGGAATGGAAACATTATTCAAGAACCCCAAGTGGTGGGGGCTCTAATGCAAGTATATGCAATGTGCTGTTAGATTATAAAAGAGAGAATGACATTCTCTGGTACAGAGAAATTGGGTAAAACTTCTAGAGGAGAAAATTTAAAAACTAAATCCTGAATAAATGACATTTATAAGGATGTAAGGGACATTCTGGGAGTTCCTGGGTGCCTCAGATGGTTAGATGCTTGGCTAGTAGCTGAAAGGTTGGTGGTTCGAAACCACCCAGAGGTGCCTTAGAAGACAGACCTGGCGATCTGCTTCTGAAAAGTCATAACCTTGAAAGCCTTATGGAGCAGTTCTGCTCTGCACACATAGTAGTCACTATGAGTTGGAATAGATTCGATAGCAGCTAACATCAATAACAACAACAAGGGACATTCTAAGTAAAAATGTAGAGATAAGAAAGCAAGGTATATATTCAGAGAATTGAAGGGTAGCTTGATATGTGAGGTTTATTAAAGTTACTAATTTTGGCTTTTCTTGTATAGAACCAGTAACAGTGGAAGTGGCTTTTAGAAATCCTTTGAAGGTTCCACTTTTGTTGACTGATTTGTCATTGCTCTGGAAATTTCAACCTAAAGATTTCAGTGCAAAGGATAATGAAGAAGTTAAAGAACTAGTAAGTTATTAAAAGGTATCTGTAATAAGCATGTTTCAGTTATAGCCTAACAGATACTGTAATAACGTTTCAACTTCTGCTTAGTGAGCTATGCTTATTCTTTTTTATACTTATTTTTTTCCCTTGTTATAAAAATTACGATATATACTTATTGTTGAAAATTGAGAATACAGAAAAACATAAGGAATAAAAGTAAAGCAGTCTTCATGATATCTAAAAATAATAGCTTTAACATTTTGCTGTATGACTTTTCAGTTGTCTCCATTTGTGTATTTTGCCCACATAGTTGGGATCTATACTGTGTGTTTGCATTTCTTTCCTGCTTTTTTTGTTGTTGTTTTATGTATATATTCTGCTATTAAAATGGCTTAATATTTAATTTTTATGTAATATTTCATATGGATTCATAAGTTCTCCTATCTCTTATTGTTGTTTTGGAAGTTTCTGTTTGTTTGCTATCATGGTAATTCTGTGATGAATATTTTTGTTCATAGCTTTTTATCCTTATTTCTGATTATTGATGTAGGAAAGTTTCACAGGCATGACATTAGAGGATTTTAGGGAATGAATATTTTAGTATCCTATTGGTTTTCCAAAATGTCATGCCTATTAACTTCTCACCAGCAGCATATTGGATTGGGTACCTGATCTTCCCAATAGTAAGCATTATTGTTTAGAAAAAAAAGCTTTGTTGGTTTATATGTAGATATGCTACCTTACTATTTTATTTCCCATTTCATTGATTTCTAGTGAAGTTGAAGTTCTTGTATTCATATTTCCTCTTTTGTGACTGTATTTTTTTTTTCTTTTCTTATCCATGTCTATAATAAGCTCTTTATATATTTAAATACAAGGAGGAATAATACTACCTTGCTGTATGCTTCAGTAATGTGGTAAAACAGTTGTTTTGGAACTAGGAAATATCCCAACATTTTGCTGGTGGTCTATGAAGACAACATGAAAGAAGGTGTCTGTTCTACTGACTTTGTATAAATTTTTATTTATTTATTTTTATTGTACTTCAGGTGAAGGCTTACAGAACAAATAGTTTCTCATGAAACAAAAGTACACGTGCTGTTTTATGACATTGGATAACAACACCACAACATGTCAACCCTCTAACTTCTCAACCTTTTTTTTTTTTTTGGTGAAAATACACATAGCCAAAAATACACCATTTCAAAAATTTCTACATGCACAGTTCAGTGACATTGACTACGCTCTTCCAATTGCGCTGTTATTCTCACTTAAGATGAAGGCTTACAGAACAAAATAGTTTCTCATTTAACAGTTACTACAAATGTTGCCCTATGACAATAGTTAACAATCTCACAACACATCAACAATAACCTTACTCACCGCTTCCTTCTCCCCTTCTGCTTTCTGGCCCTTGTCCCTGGACTCCTGTACCTCGTTAGTCTCATTTGGTTTTACAGGGCTGTCCACTCCCAGGCTGAACAGTGAACCTCGGAGGTAATTTCACCATTGAGCTAAAAGGGTGTCTGGGGGCCATAATCTCGAGGTTTCTCCAGTCTCCTTTAGGCCAGTAAATCTGGTCTTTTTTTTTTTTTTGGGTTAGAATTATGCTCTACATCCTTCTCCAGCTCTGTCCAGAACCGTCTATTGTGATCCTAGTCAGAGCAGTCGGTGGTGGTAGCCGGGCACCATCTAGCTGTACTGGTCTCAGTCTGGTGGAGGCCTTGGTAGCTGTGGACAATTAGTCCTTCGGACTGATCTTTTCCTTGTATCGTGTTCTCTTCATTCTCCCTTGCTCCCGAAGGGATGAGACCAGTGGAGTATCTTAGATGGCCGCTCACAGGCTTTTAAGACCCCAGACACTACTCACCAAGGTAGAATGTAGAGCATTGTCTTCATAAGCTGTGTCATGCCAATTGAGCTAGATGTTCCCTGAGACCATGGTCCCCAGAGCCCTCCGCCCAGCAGTTCAGTCCCTCGGGGAGTTTGGATGTGTCTATGGGGCTTCCATGTCCTTTCCTTGTACAAGTTGTCCTAGTTTCTCCTGTATTGTATACTGTCTCACCCTTCACCCAAGATCTCACTCATCTATTGCCTATTTAGTATTTCCCCCCCACCCCTCCCATCCCTTGTAACCAACAAAGATTGTTACATTTTGTGTGTGAACTTTTTCATGGGTTTTTACAATAGAGGTCTCATACAATATTTGTCCTTTTGTGATTGACTTATTTCACTCAGCGTAATGTCCTCCAGTTTCATCCATGTTATGAGATGGTTCATAGATTCATTGTTGTTCTTTCTCCTTTCATAGTTGTTCTAATGACTTTGATATTTTATAAGCTTTAAAGTATTTCTCTTCCTCTTGAAGTGCTTTGATTATTTAAAGATTGCTTTATTTAAAGTTTTGCTGGATAAATTCATTGAAGACATTTTGTGATTATTTGTGCTCATTGTGAGTAGTTTGAAGATTGACATTTTCCATGTTTAGTTATGTTATGCATAAGATCACCATGAGTCAGAGCCGACTTGATGGCAGCTAACAAAATCACAACAATTCTGATTTAAATAGTAGCAACTTTAACAATTTTTCTAATATTTTTGAATATCTAGGATACAGACTAGAAGAGTCTGTATCAATCTTGGAAAAGTTTTTTAAAAAGACCTATTCTTTAAGTAAGTCTTTGCAATATACTAGATTTTAAAGGAGGTTTATTAAAGTTAATGAAAAAATTTCATTTGTTGAAAGTTGTGTTTTATACCTTATAGATTTGTATATTTCATGGTGTGTTGAAATTATTTTTTTTAATAAACAATTTCATTTTTTCCTATAAATTTTAAATTCTTTGGATTTCTTCATGAACTTCTAGTGTTACGGGCTAAGATGCTGAACTGGAATTTCAGAAGATGTACATTTTAGTTCTTGTGTCCAACAACAAATTTCATGGAAAAAGTAAAATAGTGTTAATGAGGACCATAATGCGGATTAGGTTTACCGCCAGTGTGAGTCAGTTAGTTCTGCCTTGTTACAGTAGTCTACTACAGATGTCACTGGTTTTCTGCAGACAGGCCTTTCTTTCTCCTTCCTGCTTGCCCTTATTGTCCTCTTCACCCTGCTCTGGCTGTCATTATGTTTTTTATGTATAATTAAGCAATTTTGAAGAGGCTGGTAGATGTAAAAGATGGAGAAATTTCCTGCAAGATTAAATTGAATGGCCATTTTGGTCATTTTTGACAGTGAACAGCTGAACTTTTTCTCCTGGTGGCTGCAACTTTGAATAGATCACTTATCCTCAAATGAGTTGGACTGAATGAAAAAAAAAACTGTATATAAAGTTCCTACCACTGCATGGATGGTGTGGAAATAAAACAGTTTACATAGAGCTTAGCACATAGTAGGAACTTAGCAGGAGTAAATATTAACTGTTGTTATTGTTCTTAAGTACTGACGTATAGGAATGTTAATAATCTGATATTTTCTTCATTAGAATGTATATTTTATAAAATAATTTATTTTTCAGGTCACAGGTGAACCTGAAATGATTGGAACTGAAGTTATTTCAGAATTCCTTGTTAATAGTGAAGAATCTAAAGTGGTAATTGTTTTCCTATCATTTTTCTGTCCTATACCTTTTTATTCTTTCTAGAAGTAAGCTGAAAAACAAACGGATCATTTAATTCATTTAGTTTTTTTATTTTCGTGTTTTTTTAGCTAAAATTTGGAAGACTAGGAAACTTGAATTAATCAAGAGGAAACTGTGGGAAAAGTAGGCTTGCAGTGTTCTTTGATTTGTTAATTTCATAAGAAGCCTAGTACAAAGCTTTTGCTTTCTTCTTGGGGCCAGTGTGATAATGTCACATGATATTTACTTGGTCAAAATATTTGAATTATTAAAAGTATTGTTGAGGATCCAGGCCCATAGTTATTGAATTTAGAGATTTTCTTTTGAAGAAAATGCTCTTAAATAAGAGAAATTAATTGGTGATTTAAAAATTTAGGTCATGTGTTTATAATTTTGCAGCATTACAGCATTTATGTATTGCACTATTTAAGATATTAAGAAAATAGATAATGAGAGTGACTTAAATATCTCCACAGGCAAGATTAAAGCTCTTTCCCCATCACATAGGAGAGCTGCATATTCTTGGAATTGTTTATAATCTTGGCACAGTTCAGGGCTCCATGACAGTGGATGGCATTGGTGCTCTTCCTGGATGTCACACAGGTAAAGCTATAGCATTGCTTAACAATTAGAATGCTAATATTTAAGATCATTCCACAGAATAAAATTAAAGTGAAGTATTTTCTTTCTTTTTTTTTGAATAATATTTTGTTGTGTTTTCAGTGAAAGTTTACACAGCAAATTTTGTTCCCATTTAGCAATTTCTGTACAAATTCTGCGTTTAAGTACTGTATTTGTAATTCTTGGTTGATAAGCACTAGACAAAATTCATTTAAAAATAATCCTAATTCGTTGCATATTTTAAGTAAATTAACTGGGTATATGAACTTTTCCAAGTCCCTTTCCTTTCCCACTTTTATATAACCAGGCTCTTAACCTGGTACCACAATGTTATGGTTGTCAATAAAATATAGCTAATTGGTTTGTAAATATATGCATTTATATCATAATTTATATCTCAAGTTTATGGAATTAGTGGGAGGAGTCCCTGAATTAACTACTGAAATAAATCTCATCTTGTAAGCAGAGTTTTTATGATGTTTTAGTGTAGTTCATTATTATGTAAAATACTGGTAGGGTTCTGGGTCATGTAAGTGTAAGGAATGCAGCATTATAGATCCAGTCTGGAAGCATCGCAGTGGTATTCATTCAGCACATTAAAGGCTCTGAGTAGTCCTATAGTAAAGATAGTTGTATACCCAAACTTTTTCAAGCATAGCATGTATTGTGTGGAAGCCTTTAGGAATAATCTCATGTGAATATTAAATGAGTGTAATTTTGATAAAGCCATCTGATACTATATTTAATTTTCTTTGTGCAATCTGTTGAGAAGATTTAGTTATTTATAATCCAGAAATAATTCAAATTAGTATGTATATTTGAATATGAGTAAAAGTGAAAAGTTGACCTGTTTGCTGTTTTGAAATTTGTTTTCTTTGAAAATACGTACCTCTTATCATAACCTGAATTGGCCTCATTGCCTCTCATTGGGCCTAAGACTGGTGTTCTTTCAGATAGCTCTTTTTAGTTAATAAGCATTATGGTTAAATATAGGTTTCAAAGGACCTCCTATTCAGTGATGTGTCCTTCTGCAAAGTAAGTCCTAACAAAATGAGAAATTAAGTGGCATAGTTGTTAAATATGGAAATAAGATATCTTATTTTTTTGATTAATCAGGCTAATCAGGAAGTGCCTAGAATTCTTCTGCTTTAGTAAAGCATTTAATTAATCTGAAAGTTTCAGTATTCATATATTCAAGCTAAATGGATGTAGTTAGCATACTAAATTACTTTAGGCCATTGATTGTTTTGCATTTCAGGAAAACATTCCTTGAGTAGTATGTCAGTACGAGGGAGACAGGATTTAGAAATTCAAGGTCCTCGACTTAACAACACAAAAGAAGAGAAAACGTCCATTAAATACGGTCCAGATCGACGTTTAGATCCTATAATCACTGAGGAAATGCCACTACTGGAGGTATTTCACTTTTAAAATTTTCATGGGCTTAATAACTTACCTATATTATCAGAAGACATTTTGAGTATATTGATTTTAGATTTTGAGGTGATATTACATTGAACTGTACTTTAAAATTATTAAGCTAGGATTAAATATATCTAATTCACAAAGGTGGGGCAGTCATGTAAATTAGCATTAATTTACAGCCAGGTTATAAAATACAACTCTCAAAATGCTAATGAAAATTGGAAAAACATTTCTAAAAGAACACTTTGGGTATTATTAAATCAATGGTCCTTTTTTCTTTTGATTTATAAAAATAATACGTGAATAAATGCTAGTGAAAAATTCAGGCAGTATAGAAGTGTGAAGTAAAAGGCAATGTTCCCCTTCATCCTTTTCATATCTCACCCAGTCCTAGTTTCATACTACATGAGTTTAAGTTCTTTTAGTATCAAAAGATAGAAACTGATGCTAGCTACATAAGCAAAGAAAGAGAAAATGTATTATTTAGTTGAAGGATTTTGAATATCTTACGGAAATTAAAGTATTACAGAACAAGTCTCAAAGAAGGAAAGGATTCTGTAGCTCCAGGGAATTTAGCAGCAAACATATCTGAGACTTCAGAAGCATTGCTTTTGATATGATTCTTGTCTAACAGCTGCTAGTCTTTGTGCTACTTTATTACAAATTTCAAGTTTCTGGGAGAGAAATCTAGCCTACCTTGGATCAGGTCTCTACCAGAGAGCCAGATCAAGGACAGGGGTATATGGTATAAATGCAAACACTGGAAGGAGAACCTTCCTCCTGCATCCTCAGGTTTCTCTGTAGGGGACTTGTAAGCTCAGCAACCTACCTTCAAAAGGTACTTGTGATACCAAATTGGTGGTGATTTTTTCAAACCTTTCATTGTATACTTATATATAGTTTTAATAACTATAAATGGAATAATATCACACGTGTTAACTTGTTAACATATATTATCCTTTGATTTGCTTTTTGTCTTTAACAGTGTAATTTGGGCCATTTTTCATTCAATAATAATTCCTTTTTAATAGATGCATATGGTATTCCTTTATTTGGGAATAAAAAAAAATACAAAAACAAACCTGTTGCTGGAGTAGATTGACTCATAGAGACCCAATAAGACAGTAGAACTGCCCCATAGAGTTTCCAAGGAGTGGCGGGTGAATTCAAACTGCTGACCTTTTTCGGTTAGCAGCCAAACTTTTAACCGCTACGCCACCAGGGCTTCTATTTGGGTATATTATATTTTAGCCATTTATATATTGATGGGTGTGGTTCTAGTTTTTCATCTGTAGTAAATGTTATGCATATGTTTGGTCCGTGTGTTAGTATAGACTAGACTCTAGAAATGCAAGTGGTTGGTCGAGGGGTGTACACATTTAAATTTTGCAATATACTACAAAATTCTCTTTGCTAAGACTGTAGTAATTTACACTTCTCTTCTGAAGTGATTGAGAATGCAGATTGCCTCACTTCTGTGCTGTACTGGATGGATATCATCAGTTTTTTCTTTTTTTAACTTTTGAAAATCAGATTGGTGAAAAATGATGTTTTCATTTACGTTTCTCTGATTAACGATAAGGTTGATCAGTCTTCATGTTTTTTGTCCATATTTTTTTTTTTTTCCTCTTAATTGCCTGCTTATACCCTTTCAGTTGGGTGTTATTTCCTGTTTTCTCATTGTATGATGTTTTGGGTATCTGTAGGAGAGGGAGGAACCCTGTTGGCACAGTAGTTAAAACACTCAGCTGCTAACCAGAAGGTTGGTGTTTCGAACCCACTAGCCACTCTGCGGGAGAAAGATGTGGCAGTCTGCTTCCGTAAAGATGACAGCCTTGGAAACCCTGTGGGGCAGTTCTGCTCTGTCCTCTAGGGTTGCTGGGTCAGAATCCACTCGACAGCAGTGGGTTTGGTTTTCATAGGAGGAGGGTAGGTAACATACTCATGAAGATGTTGGTAAGTGGTGTGTGTGTGTGTGTGTTGAGTGAAGGGAATTGCTGAGCTGCATGCATTGTGCCCAAGTGTAATACTTGCTTAATTCTGTTGTATTTAAAAGGTTGTGTAGGCAAGTGAAAGGCTTCTGGACTGGCCTGGGTGCCAATTTCTGGTTTGATAAATACTTTGTACATATTTTAACTTTGATTATGGTGTCTTCTACCATGTTGAGTTTTTAACTTATGTGAAGTCATGTCTCATAGTCTTTTTGCTTCTGTGTTTTATATTTACTTACAGAGACTTGTCTAGTAAAAACTTTTAGTTTTAACTTTTTAATGCATTTTTTTTATTGCAATGGAATATACTTTTCTGAGTGTCAAGGAGGTAGTGATCAAACTGTGAATATGGGTGACTCATTATGCTGTCTTTCTAATGTACTAATATTCTGAAACTACTCACACCTATTTTTGGATGCTCCCTATTCTGTCCCATTGATTTCTTTCATCTCTTTTTGTGCCACCACCATACTATTGCATTATCATGATTTTTTTTAATCTGGTAAGCTAAGTCTCTCTCAATAATCATTAATTTTTTTTTTTTTTTTGGTCTTGATTATACTTGGGCCAGTTGTGTCCAAGATTGTCAAGTTCCCATAATAATCCATTAGATTTTTTATTAGGATTTCATTGCTATGGCTAGGAGTTATAAGGCTGGAGATGAATTATAATGAGGTGGGATTCAAATGCTGTTTTAGGGCTCTTTACCATTATAGTTTAGGAGTCACTAACAGACATTTTGTTTGGCATTATTTAAGAATTTTCTAGAGCTTACTTTCAAAAGGGAAGACTGATCCCTCTGGTTAAAGTTGTAATAATAAAAATCAGTAGAGGATCCCAAAATATGTACTTTTACATTATACTATTCACTGTAGTTTTCCTTAAACTATATCGTTTAAATGTTTTTCAGTTATTAAGATTGTTATATATACTGATTTTTACTTCTACTCCAAAATTTACTACATTTTGTGAGAGTGACATTAGTTTCTTTGTCTCATCCTCTTTCTAAAAATGGAGTTATTAATTACTCGGGGTAATATCAAAGAGAATTAATGAAATACTTGTAGACCTTTAGTAAAGAAATATAGCATCTTAAAAGTATTATTCATTAGAAGTTTAGAATGTTTAACAGACAATATAATAATATTTTTTCCCTCCAATGCAGGTGTTCTTTATACATTTTCCTACAGGGCTCCTCTGTGGAGAAATCCGAAAAGCATATGTAGAATTTGTCAATGTCAGCAAATGTCCTCTTACTGGATTGAAGGTTGTTTCTAAACGTCCAGAGTTCTTTACTTTTGGTGGTAATACTGCTGTTCTAACACCACTAAGTCCCTCAGCTTCTGAGAACTGTAGTGCTTACAAGACTGTTGTGACAGATTCTACCTCTGTGTGTACAGCACTCACATCATCAGCTTCTTCTGTTGACTTTGGCATTGGCATAGGAAGTCAACCAGAGGTGATTCCTGTTCCTCTTCCTGACACTGTTCTTCTACCTGGAGCTTCAGTCCAGCTACCAATGTGGTTACGGGGACCGGATGAAGAAGGTGTCCATGAAATTAACTTTTTGTTTTACTATGAAAGTGTTAAA
Organism: Trichechus manatus latirostris; assembly: GCF_000243295.1. Taxonomy (NCBI): domain Eukaryota; kingdom Metazoa; phylum Chordata; class Mammalia; order Sirenia; family Trichechidae; genus Trichechus; species Trichechus manatus. Next base: position 3,564,256 of record NW_004444111.1, read on the forward strand.
AGGCAACCCAGAATACGGTGAGTATTCTTTAAACTTTTATAATTTAATTTCTGTGTTTAATATATGTGCCTATATTCAAATAAATATTTTGATGGAAATATATTTGTTAACATGTCATTATTTATTAAGAGGTTATTCCTTTCCAAGTTATGCATGATGCTTATATCTGAGGTTTTCCTTAATATAACTATAAATTCTAGGTACCTGAAAGTAAAAAAAAAAAATTAAACTACATAATCTTTTTAGTTATTTTTGTCTATAAGTTTTTACTTCTTTTATATCAGTAAGTCCTAGGGCCAAAGTTATCACATAATAATGAAATTAAGAGGTACCGTGTATTAAAACGTGTCATTTGTATATGAAGACAGTCTGCCTACCATATCATTTTTTTAAAAATGTATTATTTTGTTCTACCTTTCCTTTTCTTCAGCTCCCCCTTTTCCCTTTGAGAATATATGAATGTATGAAAAGAATATATGTATTTGCAGAACAGATGATTAGGGTGGGGTTATAATAGTTGATCACTGGAAGAAATCAAACCTAACTGGCCTACCCAAGAATCTGTGGTCTTTACATTGTACAAAAGAATATTTTATTTGTGATAGTGCCCTTGTCATTTTTTATGAAATTATTGTTGTTAGGTGCTGCTGAGTTGGTTCTGACTTATAGCGACCCTTTGTACAACAGAATGAAATTAAGTAGGAATAATTATGGTCCGTTTATTTTATTTAATGGAATAATTAAAATATTTTGTAAGACTTACTGTGAGGTTAAAATGAGGTAATATTTGTGAGTACAGGTATATTTTAGGTCCTCAATAAATGTTAATTCTCGTTAAGATGATCGAGAGAGTGCTCTGCCCGGGTTAGTCAGGGAAAGCTCTGTGGCATGAAGCAGTTGTGAGATGAGTCTCCAAAGAAAGAAAAGATTTCAGAATTTGAGTATTGAGGAGGTAGACTTAAGAGTATTGGGCATTGCAGAGGTGGCTAATGTGTAGAACAAAGATTTGTAGGTTAGAAAGTATAAACTGAATATAGTTAGTTTGGCTGCTGTATGAACATGTGTAAAGGAAGTGAAGGGGAATAAACCTTGAAAGGTAAAGCTGTGTTGTGGAAGGGCCTTAAATACCAGATTTGAATTTTACTTGGTAAGCATTCGGTAACTCTGTAACCACTGTCAGGGAAGAGGCCTGATCGGGACATTCCTATGTGAAGATTATTTTTTTATGTGCTATGCAGATGGGTTGGATGAGCAGGCAGAAACCCTGGTGTCAGGGAGATTGTTTCCTTACAAACTGAGAAGAAAGAAACTAAAGTAAGGCTAACAAGATGATTTTACTCTATTGTATTCTTTGTTTTTTAGACTGTAAATGGCACTCATAGTGATCAGTTTTTTTAATCTTTATTTGAAATTAGAGAACATAACGTAGAGAGAGGTCCTTTGATTAAATTTGAATTTTTTTACTTCTTCAGTCACAGAATATTAAGACACACTGCAGTTATTTGTACTAGCCGATCTTTGAATGTACGAGCCACTGTCTGCAGAAGTAATTCTCTTGAAGATGAGGAAGGCAGAGGAGGCAATATGTTAGTTTTTGTAGATGTGGAGAATATCAATACTGTAAGTTGGTTTAAAATTGATTTTTGTTTTTAATTGTATTTGAAATGTTATCTTTGTTTTTAGTAATGGATTTTTTCCTTCACAAGACAGCATGAGCTAGGAATTTGGGAATGCTAATATAGAATATAGGGTGTGAAAACGTCTTAAGTCTCTATTAGCTTCATAATTTTATTCCTCTGTGTGTTCAAATAAAGGATGTGTTGTCATTAACATGGTACATAGTCATAAGATGTACAGCCCTATGTGTGGTAATTCAATCCAAAAGAGATCTCATAAAGTGCTTTCTAGTCTCATCACTGAGAATAATCTATTGATGTAATTAAATTTATGAAATTCTTTTAGGATTTCACATTCACTATTATTTTTATAACCCTTCACTTACACATTTCTGATGGTACCATTTCTTTTATAAGGTATTTCAAAAATCTTGCCATTCCTGTGCACTCTAAATAAATGAATATTCTGATGAAGAGAATGTGATTTTAAGATTAAAAGATTGATTTAGTTCAGATACTTATTCAAAATGTTTCTTATTAATTTTGTAATGTCCTTTGCTTTTACCTTCATAAATTTATAAGGTCACTCTTTTTTTTTTTTTAGGGCTAATGTGCTGATACTTTTGCTCTTCAAAAAAAAAAAAAAATCAGTATCTTTTATTACTCTTATAAGAGTAAGAACATTTAATAATTTCAAATTGCAAATTATCTCTGACTGGAGAGTAAAAAATTATATACAGTTTAAGCAACTTGCTGTACATTCTGTTTTATGAGTTTTTTGTTGTTGTTATTGTTTGGTTTTTACCTTAATGGGAATAAGATATCATAAAAATCAGAAGAAATAAATATTCCGATTAAAAATTGGCAACAAATTTAGTTTTTGTTCTATTTAATACTAGTAATAACTTATTACGATAGGTCATAGTAATTAGAAGGAATGTTTTTTTCAGTACTGTAAAAGTTGCCACTAGGAGTGCATTATAGTTAAAAATATTTCTTGGATAAAACATTGACTTGTATGTTTTAAGAATGTTCAGCGTATTCTCCGTGAGTATGGTGCTTCATTAAAAATACATCTATATGAGACCAAAAGGTCAACAATTACCCTAAAGCAAAGGTGAGAACTTAAGGGGGCAAGGAAACTAGAGTGCTGGAAACAGAACAACCAGACACAATTAAGAGCAATTTGTGTAGAAATTGTCAGATAGGAACCTCATTTGCTGTGTAAACTTTCACCAAAAACACAATAAAATTTTATTTTATTTTTTTTTTTTTTTTTTTTTTTTTTATTTTTTTTAATATTTTATTGTACTTCAGGTGAAGGCTTACAGAACAGACAGTTTCTCATGTAACAGTAACACACATGCTGTTTTATGAC
>NW_004444111.1:3567349-3587065 GCF_000243295.1 Trichechus manatus latirostris
TTTTCAGCCTCTCTCCATTAAGGATGATGTTGGCCGTTGGTTTTGCATAGATGCCCTTTATTATGTTGAGAAATTTCCCTTCTATACCTATTTTAAAAAAATATCTAGAGATGGATTTAGATAAGAAACTTTCTGAAATATATATTAACCTTATTTAAAAATGTATATTTCATCGTGTTGGTTAATCAATACTAATTTTGATAGTAATGTCGGAATATTGTTCTCACTGGAATATTCTAATTTAGTGCATTTAAATCCTGAATGACTCTTGTATCTCTTTGACAGAGTGAAGCAGGTGTTAAGGAATTCCATATTGTACAAGTGTCAAGTAGTAGCAAACACTGGAAGTTACAGAGATCTGTAAATCTCTCTGAAAACAAAGGTTTGTGTCTTTTTTCCTCCTTCATAATAAATTCTGACACTTTTGCTGTTGATTTTTCAGAGTAGTACTAGAATATCATAAGATTTCTTATTATCATAACATTTCTTATAATTAACTTTTTAAAGCCTTAAATTATGCTTTCATTAGTTAATGTGACTAAATCAAATTACCTACCTTAATCCATCCTTTCCTGTCCTTATTCTCTTCCACCACACCTTCTTTACTTGCATTTTCTTCTTTTTTTTTAATTGTAAAAATGAGTGCCTGAGTACATGCTCACTGTCAACAACTAAAGTAGTATAGATAACATATGAGTATGCCTACTGCTTGTAAGAATGGAGTGAAGCTGGCAAAATGGTATTTTTTCTTACTGGAAAAGAATTGTTTAATATATTTCAAAAGATGTAAAAATGTTTAAACCCTTAGCCTCACATTAAACCTTATTTTTGGAATTTATACAAAGGAATTAATTCAAACTATGGGAAAATCCATGTAGCCAGAGAAGCTTATTGCAAGATTATGTTTAATAGGGAAGAATTCAGTGTAGTTTTAATGTAACTTATACTACAACTCAGATTATTTGCAGTCATTAAAATATATTAGCATTTAAAAGTACTTGATGGTGGGACAATGCACCATAGCCAAATATATGCATCTAATAAATTATACATGTGAAAAAATACCGAAAGAGAGTGAAGAAATGATAGAGTGGTAGGACTGTGGACTCTCCATTCCCCAGGTTCTGATCTTTGAAACTTTCTGTATCTGTAATGTCATATACACACACATATGAACATGTATTTGGAGAAAATTGGATGTTTTTCTTTTTAAGAGCTTAGTGAAGATTCACTTCATTGAGATGAAAGCAAAGACCCTTTTTCATTAATATTACTTATGATTATGAATTATTACCCAGTTTGACTAAAGACGTCTGAATAATGAATTAGGTTTTACTCTGCTGTAAGTTGAAAACGACCTTTGAAATTGTTTTTTCTTTCTAGATGCCAAACTTGCCAGTAGGGAGAAGGGAAAGTTTTGTTTCAAGGCAGTAAGATGTAAGGAAAAAGAAGGTAAATTCATTTTACTTTCACACTTTCTTAAGTGGTCCTTTTATATTTCATGCCAATGATATGATTAGTTTGTTTTCCCCTGTTTTTTAGCTGCTACACAGTCCTCAGAAAAATATACCTTTGCAGATATCATCTTTGGAAATGAACAGGTATGCAAATAAGCACAACAGTGTTTAATTTAAAAAGTCACAGTTCTGGAATATTTGGACAAAGCTGTTGCTTCAGTAATCCCCAAGCTCTTTGGAGGATGAACATCTTAACTTTGTTGAGTATTGTAACCGATCTTCAATCCCCAAGACAAACCAAAAACGCTATATGAATCATACCGTTTTAATTAGTTATTTAAAATTAACTTTGTTTTAAGAATATTTTATATCACGTGAAACAAGTATAGTCCTTGGGATTAAAAAAGAAACAGGATTATATGAAGGAGTCTGTTTATTAGGGAAAATGGTCACAATGGAAAATATGGATGATCATCTCCTGGATTTTGACATATATGGCTCTGAGACTCAAGTAATAAGCTAGATACATAAGGCTCTGTTGTGATTTTAAATGTATTATTGTCCGGGGCAGTGCTCCTCCAACTTAATTATGTGTAAGAATCACCTAGAACAGTGGTTTTCAAACTTTTATAAGAGTGTGTATGAATCACCCGGGAATCTGCAAATTCTGATTCAGTAGGACTGGGGTAGGACCTGAGGTTCTAAATTTCTATAAGCTCCTAGGTGACGTTGAGGCTGTCAGTCTGCAGGCATTATTTTTGAATATCAAGGACACAGAAGATTTTGTAAAAATGCAGGCTTTGCCTTGCTGCCTCTAAAACTCTCATTCGTTATGTCTTGGGTGGAGCCTGGGAATATGCATTTTCAACCAGCCCTGCAGATAATCTGAAGAGGTGATCTGGGAACATTGCTTTGAGAAACACTGGACTGAGGGTGTAAAATTGCATGTAATTATGTGCTGTTACTGGCATTATTTCTTCCTTGTGCTCTTCTTGGTAATTCCAAACATCCTCTTTGTAACTGTCTTTTGACCATTTGAAGAAGCAGCTATTTAGAAATACCTCAGGTCACCAAGAGCCCAATAATTCCAAAGCGTGTATGACTTTTGGAGAGAGATTTTGCTTCCAGAATGGAATTTAGCTTTCACCTTTTTTTTTTTTTTTAACCAGGTTGAGAGGATTTCAGTCGTTTGTTTTGTTCATTTCTTTTTTTAATTTTAGAATCCCCTTAAAATACATTAAGGTTGAAATTAATTATATTTGCTGCTAAATAATTTTATGTAAGTGCACTGAAAAGGCAGACACAAAGACATTTTCCCTTTTGATGAATTTAGTTGAATAAATAGAATTTCCCAGGCACTACAGATGAATGAGAAAACTATAGAGACAGTGGTTTACTAGTAAAAGTCCACTCCTAAGGGGGAAAAAATATATATTTATTAATGTTTAATAATTAACTCTAAAGTTTTAACATGCATGTAATATAGCCTATAATGCGAAAACCGTTAAGTGTAGAGATTTTATTATGAAGCACAGTGTTCCATTAATTAAGGGAAATCCTGAGTCCACTTAAAATTCTTTTCTCCTGCTTTCTCCCTTCAAATATAAAGATCAAGGTAATGCGAATGACCATTTAAATATTTTTTTCCCATTGGATAGTGCCAAATGTTCTAAGTATTTGAATGAGAAATACTTCCATTACTTTAATAGTTAAAAAAAAAAAAAATCCTTTCTTTTCAACATCTTATTTATTTATTTAGAGATTATTCATTGTCCCTGGATGTTTGGAAAGTCAAAGCTAATATCACCAGAATATAGTTTAATTATTCTGAGGTGATAGCTTTAAGATTCAGAATAATTTGTACCAAATTTTTTTAGGAGTTTAAGTCTTAAAGTGGCTTCCCTGTATTCAACCAAATTGACAGTAATGTCAAAAAATTATTGAATAAGCCTTTTTGGTATATAAAAGTTACAGAAATAAAAGTTTTGGTAGGGTACATTTAATTGAAACTAAATATAAGTGATACAAATATAATTTTTTAAAAATTGTGTTTTTGGTGAACGTTTACACAGGCAGTTAGGTTCTTGTTTAACAATTTCTGTATAGTGACATTGGTTACATTTTTCATGATACGTCAGTATTCTCATTATTTGCATTCTGGTTGTTCTGTGTTTCCATTAATCTAGCTTCCTTGTGCCCCCTTGCCTTCTCATAATTTTTACAGGGCGTGTGTGTGTGTGTGTGTGTGTGTGTGTGTGTATGTATATATGATTTTTTTTTTAATTTTAAGTATTTATGTAGACGTGATTTTCTTTTTCTTTTAACAGATAGTGAGTTCAGCAAGCCCATGTGCAGACTTCTTTTATCAAAGTTTATCCTCTGAATTGAAAAAACCACAAGCCCAGCCTTCTGTACATTCAGAAAAACAGTCATTAGAGGATGCAGTGCGATTGATTCAAAAGTGCAGTGAGGTGGATTTGAATATTGTCGTATTATGGAAGGTATGTGTCATTAAATTATTTTCAGCAAGCCTCAGGTATGCTTAAGTCTTAGGTTGAAGAACAAATGTACGCTGCTATTTATATATATATTTTTGCTTAAATATTCCTGTTGCAATTATAGGATTACTATGAGTTGGAATCGACTTGATGGCAACAGGTTTGTTTGTTTTTTTTTTTAAATAACTTTTTAGTGCTTCTATAGTGACTTTTTTCTTTGGTGAAAGAAAAAAATTCATTAAAATTAAGTGACTTTCTTGCATGTGTTACTGTTAACTTCTGTGTTTTAGACATAGTAAGCTCCATGGAAACAGGTATTATTATTAAACTTTTTATTACGGCCATTTTCAAATACTATACAGAAGGAAAACTAGCGCATGAACCCTTAGGCACCTATTAATCAGGCTGCAGTAGCCCTTAATTTGTTGCTGTTCTTATTTCATCTATTTTTATTTCTTTATTTTTACTTCCCTTTTTTTTTTGCTGTAGTATATTAAACAGAAAGCAAAACTAGACATAGTATTTTATCTGTAAATGCTTTTGTATGTACATTTAACAGATGAGATCTTTTTCATTTAATATAACCCCACAATATCATTGTCTCACTCAACCAAATTAACTGTAATGCCTTAATTGTTATTTAATTGTTGGTCTGTGTTCAGTATTTCCAGATTATTTGAAAACATCATTTTACTTAAAAAGAAAAAAAATGAGATCCAGATAAGGTTCACACATGGCATTTGATTAATAACTCTTAAGTCTCTCTTAACCTGTAACAATTTTCCCTCCTTTTTCATCTCTCCTTTCTTTTTCTTTTTTAAAAATTTATTTGTTGAAAATACTGGGTCGGTCATTTGTTCTGCAGAATTCCCCACATTCTCCTTTTATATGATTTTGTATCCTCATGGCATTAGTTAACATTTCTTCAGCTTCTCTGCTGATAGTTAGATCAAGAGACTTAATTAGACTTGTGTTCAGTCTTCGGCATGTCCTAGTTGATGCTGTGTACTTGCAGCTGCATCACCTCAGGAAGAACAGAATGTCTGGTGGTCCCACCTTTATGACCATTGATCAGTGAGGTCAGGCGAGGACAGCCGTATCCCTCTTACCATATTTCCTATTAATCTTTCATCTAATGATTTTGACAGCTATTTATGATCATTATCTAGATTTATTATTTACTTAAGGGTTGCAAAATGATGATTATCTAATTCTGTATTTCTTCTGTATTTATTAGCTGTAATTGTTCAGTAAAGAAGTACTATTTGATTACCCTGAAATATAACCTATATCAGCAATACAGTGTAAATGCTCAACTCTTTCCTTTATTTATCAATTCCTCGAATAATGAGTTGTTGCCCTAGCAATCTGCCAAGGTGATCATTGAGGATTTTTTTTTAGCATCATTATGAACTCATGGATTTTTATATATTTGATGTTTTAGTTCATTGCAGTCATTTGATGCTAAAATTAGCTAATATTTGGCCAGTGGGAGCCCTTTAGATTGCCTCCTGTATCCTTTTGATATGACCCCATTTATTTTCAGTAGTTTCTTTGCTCTGAGGTAGAACAGACTTGAAAGCAGCTATTTACACTTAGTATTACTGGTTCCTTTCAGTGGGATTCACTTCTAGATGCCAGGAGTACTCACTGATACTGGTTTGTCCTTGCTTCTATGCTGTTTAAAAGGACAGAGCTAGGGATTATATACTTTTTTAGAAAAAGAAAATAAATTATGAGTTAAGTATATTTCCAGAATGAATCCTAGATTAAGCTTATTTCCAATTCACGTTAAAGAATACAGGGTTTTTACTTAATATTTTTACTTTTTGTGTATTTCTTACTCTAGAAATTCTTGTTAGTTTTAACGTGGTTATTTATTTGCTTCATCCTCCAGAGTTTCTGTAGAGTGAACCTATAAAACAAGGTACATTCAGAGAGATCTAGTTTCATTATTGTCTCTTCCCCCATTTTTCTCTCTCCCATGGTAAACATTTTTTATTTGTTTTTGGTTTATCCTCTCTTACTTTTGAAAATATGAGCAAATATATGCATATATCTTACACAAAATGTAGCATATTATATCCCTTTTTCTGCACCTTTGCATTTTTACTTACTATATCCTAGAGATCACTCTTTGATCCTTCTTATTCCTTTTTATAGCTGTTCAGTGGTACAGTGGTTAAGCACTCAGCTGCTAACTGAAAGGTCAGTGGTTTGAACCCACCAGCCGCTCTGTGGGAGAAAGATATAGCAGTGTGCTTCTGTAAAGATTACAGCCTTGGAAACCCTATGGGGCAGTTCTGCTCTGTCCTGTAGTGTCTGTATGAGTTGGAATCGACTTGACAGCAGTGGATTTGATTTGGTTTAGTGTTCTAGTCTGTGAAGTTTATTGATGGACATTTTGGTTATTTCTAATGTTTTGCTATTAGAAATAGTGCTGCCTTGTACATATTGAATTTTTAATTTTTACTATGTATTGTTAATATAGATTCCTAGAAATGGAATTGCTAGGTCAAAGGGTAAATGCATAAGAAATTTTGCTCACCATTCCTCTCTGAAGAGGTTGTTCCATTTTGAATTTCATCAGTAATCCATGAGTCCATGTTTTCCTCATTGGTGGAGTATGTTTTTACACTTTGTATTTTGCTCATTTGATACATTGAGAAATGGATTTCATTGTGATTTTAGTTTGTATTCTCTTATTAGGAGTAGGCTAGACATCTTTTATATGTTTAAGTGCTATTTCCTTTTTTTTCCCCTGTGAACGGTTCATGTTTTGCCCATTTTTCTGTCGATCGTCTTTTCCTTAATTTTTAGAAGTTCTTTTTATAATAAGGATATTAGCCTTTACAGATATAAATTACAAGTATTTTCCCAATTTTTCTTTTTACTTTGATTGATTGAATGTGTGTGTTGTGGGGGTTAACTTTATTATTTTCCTTTATTGTTTTTGGGTTTTTGAGTCATTATAGGAAAACTTTACTTACTCTCATGTTATAAAGGAATTCACCCTTGTTTTCTTTTGGTATTTCTATAGTTATTTCGTCTCTTCTGTCTCCTCCTTTACTTCTTCCTTGTCCTCGTCTTTGTTTTTGTCTTCTTTTTTACATTTAAATATCTGACCCATTGGAATTTATGCAGTGTGAAAAATTGATCCAGTTTTTATCATTTTCTATATGGCTATCCAGTTTTTCTAACACAACTCGATTGAGATGCTTTCATTATCGTATTTTAATTTTACATGTGTTCTTAGATCCACTTCTGGATTTCTGTTCTGTTCCATGGGTCTGTTAAGTTATATGCCAGTGCCACACTAATTATAGAAGGGAAGCAAGGATTTTTGTCTGTTTTGTTCACTACTGTATCCCCAGCAATGAAAACAGGCTACCTACTGTAGCCACGCAGGGAATATTGGTTGAGTGAATGAATGAGATTGCTTAGGCATTAGTTTTCCCTAAAGTCAGACTGAACTATAATACAGAGGAATTTTTTATGTTTTTAAAAATTTTGTATAATCTGCATGTATTACCTATTTTTTTTTTTTTTTTAAATTGTACTTCAGGTGAAGGCTTACAGAACAAATAGTTTCTCCTGAAACAGTATTACACATATTGTTTTATGACATTGGTTAACAACCCCACAACATGTCAACCCTCTCCCTTCTTGACATTTTTTTTTTCTTTTGGTGAAAATATACATAGCCTAAGATACATCATTTCAAAAATTTCTACATGCACAGTTCAGTGACATTGACTACGCTCTTCCAATTGTGCTGTTATTCTCCTTAAGATGAAGGCTTACAGAACAAAACAGTTTCTCATTTAACAGTTAGTACACATGTTGCCCTATGAAAATGGTTAACAACCTCACAACACATCAACACTATCCTTACTCAAACTTGGGTTGCCTATCACCAGCTTCCTTGTCCCCTTCTGCCTTCTGGCCCTTGTCCCTGGACTGCTGTACCTCATTAGTCCCATTTGGTTTTGTGAGGCTGTCCACTCCCAGGATGAACGGTGAACCTCGGAGATGACTTCACCACTGAGCTAAAAGGGTGTCTGGGGGCCATACTCTCAAGGTTTCTCCAGTCTCCTTTAGGCCAGTAAATCTGGTCTTTTTTTTTGTGAGTTAGAATTATGCTCTACATCCTTCTCCAGCTCTGTCCAGAACCCTCTTTTGTGATCCTGGTCAGAGCAGTCAGTGGTGGTAGCCGGGCATCATCTAACTGTACCGGACTCAGTCCGGTGGAGGCCTTGGTAGCTGTGGTCCATTAGTCCTTTGGACTAATCTTTTCCTTGTATCTTGTTCTCTTCATTCTCCCTTGCTCCTGAAGGGATGAGACCAGTGGAGTATCTTAGATGGCTGCTCACAGGCTTTTAAGACCCCAGACGCTACTCACCAAGGTAGAATGTAGAACATTGTCTTTATAAACTGTGTTATGCCAATTGAGCTAGATGTTCCCCGAGACCATGGTCCCAACAGCCCTCCACCCAGCAATTCAGTCCCTCAGGGAGTTTGGATGTGTCTGTGGAGCTTCCATGACCTTTCTTTGTACAAGTTGTGCTGGTTTCCCCTGTATTGTGTACTGTCTCACCCTTCACCCAAGATACCACTTTAAAAAAAGATTCTGCAGTGAAATTAAGGATCTTGCCAAGGATCTTTGCCTAAACTGTGTGACAAGATTTTGATTTTGTGTTATCTCATATAAGAGCTAGCATAGTGACATGCCCATAATAGGTGATGAATAAGTATTTTTTTTTAAATTGATTCATATGTTCTAGAGTGTTCTATTTACTAAATCACAGATTTTTGAATAAACTTTTTAAAAGTCAAATTAGCTTTGCATCAGTTCCCAGTGGAATGCTGTTTCTAGGTATAATTTATTGCTTAAGCAAATTGATACTTTCATTGATTATAAAAGGTGTTTAATGTTTTAAAAAACAGTTATATATTATTAGCTTGGAATCAAATGCTCTTGAGTCTTAGAATCAAGAGAATCCTATTTTCAGGCTTGACAAAATTGCTGCTTAATATAAACCAACCATCATTAAGTAAATGTGTAATAGAACCGTGGCATTTGTAGTTGTCACTCCACAAGTTACGCCACGTAATAATTTGTAATATTTCTGAGATAAGATTTTGAATAATGTATGCTGTTCTGTACTCATTGTTACCTCCATAGTAACTTCGCTGGGGTGGGGGCGTGAGGGAGAGTTTCATCTTTAAAAAGATGACCCTGAACAAAAGCCCACAAGTAGTATTACTGAGCACATGAAGAAAATGATCCAAATTATGATAGTCCTTGGCTTGAAAGTGGAGGTTTGAATAGATTAAAGAATGGAATATTAAATTTGTAGTGGCTAGTATCTATGGTAAGTTTATCATTTACTCAGTTGAGAAAGTGATTGGTAGATTTTCTTTAGTGAGGGCTGTAAGTAATGCAAAAATGACCTATTTAGTTAAAGGAAACGTGAAAAATCATTTAAAAATGTGGAGTAAAATGGACAAGGAGGCATAGGACTCTTGAATAAAATATGATTCAGGAGGAAACTAAGAACTTGCACAAACTTGGGTTTTTTTTTTTCCATTTTATTCAATATTATCTTTTTTTTTTTTTGTACTTTAGATGAAGGTTTACAGAGCAAAGTAGCTTCTCATTAAACAATTAATATGCATATTTTTTTATGACATTGGTTGCCAACCCCATGACATGTCAACTCTCTCCTTTTCTTGACCTTGGGTTCCTCATTACCAGCTTTCCTGTTCCCTCCTGCTTTCTCGTCCTTGCCCCTGGACTGGTGTGCCCATTTAGTCTCGTTTTGTAGGCCTGTCTGATCTTTGGCTGAAGGGTGAAGCGCAGGAGTTGTACAAATGTTTTTGTGAAAAAAATAGTTGGAAAAGATTCATAGTGCAGCTCATAACCAATCTTAATCAAGAATTAAGATTGTTTTGAAAATTTAAGCTTTTCTACTTGCATAATGTGACAATATGTCAGAACCATTTACAGATTATGTTTTCTCCAGGACAGAAGCAGTTCAAGAGGGAAAAGAGTTATATGCTGGAACAAGTGTTTTAATATAGGTGAAATCAGTTTACTATATTGGAAGAAAAAGCCACTTTAAGGCATACTTATTTATATTTATAGTTTGCAAGAATATCACATTTTCACGTATAGGATTTATGATCTAAAATCACTGATTTTGCTCTACTATATGATTAAACCCTTGAGCATTTCAGAAGCAAGGGTAAGAGCCTTTTGCTTGTGTATTGTCAGTCCAATAAAGAAAAAAGTTTGTGCTATGGCATAGTTCTTTTGAACTAGTTTCTTGAGAGCTCTAGGGAAAATTAGAAAGGATTTCTAGATATGTCTCCCTCATATATCCAGGCCAACTGGATATTTATTGAGACAAAACAGTTTTTTTGATTGAATGAATAAATAAAAGAAGGGCTGACATAACTTGTGAGTGTTGATAATTGACAGGTGTTAGCCATAATATTTCTGCCTTCCATCGGATACTGGATTGATTACTTTTGTGGTTACTGCCAAGCAGAGTGACATTTCTGTGCTTTGTATTTTACAGGCGTATGTCGTGGAAGACAGTAAACAGCTTATTTTGGAAGGTCAGCATCATGTTATTCTTCGCACTATAGGAAAAGAAGCCTTTTCATATCCTCAGAAACAGGTAATAGCATAGATTATAGCTTGTTTTTGGGTTTTCCTATGAGCTTGTAAGTTTTTTGGTTTGTTTGTTTAGTTGGTTTTTGTGTTTTTGAGGGGTCCGGATTATGCAGGCATTGTGTTGGAATTTGGAGGGGGCCGCAGTTGATAGCAGAAAACTGATTAAAATTAGAAATGAATGTAAATTGATTTTAAAATGTCTTAGCACCTTTATAAGAGTGTTAAGATGCATTCACAGTCTTGGGATTCTACATTGAATCTAGAATTTATAGCTATACAAAGAATTGATTTGCTTGAGAGGAAGGGAAGCAAATTCTCTGTATTTTCTTATTTGTAATAGGGTCGCACCATTGCAGCACTTCAGGGGGCATATCGTAAAATGTGAATGGTGGCCTCTGGAGTTGTGCAGCAGTTGGTAATAGCATTTAATATACTTTCTTATTTTTCCTAAAGTACTATTTAATCTTACCAAAAAAATTCTTATATATGAGCAAAATTTAAGCACATTTAGGCCAGTAATTCAGACAGTGACTGTGCATTGTGTTAATGTTGTTAGCTGCCGTCAAGTTGGGCCCTGACTTGTGGTGACTCCATGTACATCCCCATTCTTGGTTGTGGATCTGATCCATGTGATCCATAGGGTTTTCACTGGCTGATTTTCAGAAGTACATCACTAGGCCTGTCTTCCTAGACTGTCTCACTTAGGAAGGAAGCTGTGCTGAAATCTGTTTGGCATCGTAGCAACACATAAGCTTCCAATGACAGACGGGTGGTGGCAGCACATGAGGCACATTCGCCAGGAGTCGAATTTGATAATGGATCTTAATTTTCAAGCTTTTTTCGATTATTTTTAACAACTTTTTATTTTGAAATAATTTTCATACTTAGAGCAAAGTTGCAGGAGTAGTACAAAGAACTTCCTTAAACCTTTTACTCGGGTTCACTGGTGGTTAACATTTTGTCACATTTGCTTTAATCATTCTTTCTCTATTTTCATACATATTCATTTATTTTTCTTAATCATTCTCGAGTAATTACTTTCAAGTAAGTTGCAGGCATCCTGCCTCTTTACCCCTAAATACTGAGTATTTCCTAAGAACAAAGACGGTCTCTTACATAATCCTAAGAACTATTATCAAATTCAGGAAGTTTAGTGTTGATGAAATACGGTTACATACAGTCCATATTCCAGTGCCATAAAGGTCTCAGTAATATTTTTATAACTGTTTTTTTCCAGTCCAGAATTTAGTCCAGGTCATGCATTGCATTTGGTTGTCATGTCTTTTTAGCCTCCTTGAATCTAGGACAATTTCTCAGCTTTTCTTCGTCTTTTATGACATTGATATTTTTGAACCACATAAATCAGTTACTTTGTAGAATAATACCTCTTTGGAGGTTTCCTCATTATTAATTCAGATTATACATTTTTGTCAGAAATACTGCTTAAGTGATGTTACATCCTACTCAGTGTATTACATCAGAAGGCACATGACATTAATTTGTCCTATTATCAATGATGGATCATTTGATTAAGGTGGTGTCTCTCAGGTTTATCCACAGTAAAGTTACATAATAGGTAAATTGTGGGGATATAATTTGGGACTATGTAAATGTCTATTTTCTTATCAAACTTACATCCAGTAATTTAGCACCCATAGATTCTGTAACTCAATCACTTTTTACTTTGATAGTTACATAATGGTAATTTTCCACTAGGTTTAGTGGAGCCATCAGATTTAACCCAAAATATGTTGCTTATTTTTAAAAAATTGCTGCTTTTTCCTGTTTGATTAATATAAAAAATTCTGAGCTTTTTTTCTAAATTTCATGAACTTTTGAAAATTTGAGATGTCTCAAACAGTGGCAAGCAAGACAGCATTTAGAAAATCAAATTATATAAAATTTACTCTATGGTTATGTTCCCATTTTATATACTATGTATGGCATTACCTTTTTATTTATCTGTATATCACTTTTGAAACATTCATATTCTCTTTATATGATTAACTAAACTTGGGAGATAATAGGCAGTTTCATCATACTGTAAGTAATGGATTTGGAGCGCAAAGACTTTCCAGATTGATGACTTAGTGTAAATTACTTAAAGTATGAGCCTTACATTACTACTAACTTGTAAAATAGGGATAATAGTATTTTACACTTTGCTTCTCTTGTGGAATTGTCATAAAGTAAAATTCAGTACTTATTGTGAAGCTACTGTATAAATTGTCACGAATTGTAAAAATCCTTGTTACTCTTAAGCTGGGTGAGAGAGCAAAACTCTTGTAAATATTTTCTCAGTAAATTTGCTTCAGGTTTTTGCTATCCTTTTATGGTTCACATGTTTTCTTCCTGACAGAAATTTATTCAGCATTATTTAGAAGTCTCAAATAATAGCTTGTTTTCTGTGGTGATTAGAATATTTAAACAGTAATATAAAGCGTAACACAAATACAGAAAAATATATACTCACTGAATTTTCACAAATTGAAGAACACTTCAGTATAACTAGCACCCAGAAATAGAACATAACCATCTTCTCATAAGTTCCGCTCCTGCTTACGGTACTTCTGATCAAAAAGCTACACCCTCCAGAGTAAACTTCTAGTCATTTCTCTCTAACTTATAACATCATGTAAGTAAAAAGCTAAACTGGTTTTTAAAAATTTATATACATGGAATCATATGTTCTACTTTGTCTGGCTTCTTTTGTCCAGCATTCATGCTTGTGAGTTTTATCCATTTTATCTTTGTACTTGTAATTCATTCATTTGCAGCAAACATTTAAACTTAAAACTTACCTGCCATTCTCCAGTAAAAGGAAGCAGGGCTCCTTAGAGAAATGATTGATTCTAGAGCTTGGGCAGGGATAATGCAAGATGAACTGGAAGATCTTACGGCGTCAGAAAGTAAGGAAGTGCCCTAAAACCGATGTTGAATTTATGTGTTTTTTGTAGATTACAAGGTCATTTTCTCTTTCGATTTTCATAAATTTCTTCAAGCAAAGCAGGTAGAATTATCCCCATTTTACAAATGAGGCTCCATGGAATAAGTACAGCTATATTATTTCATGACATTTTTCATTCTTATGAAATTGTCTGAAAGAAGATAGAGCTCTCTTGAATCAAATGTTTCTGTTTCATTAGTTTTTACATTGCTGCATCTATTCCCTAGGGAGGCTTATTTGTTGGGGTTATATTTATCTGCTTTACTACAGGCTAATTTACTAATTTCCTACAAACTCTGGGGACAGTACCTAGTACATAATAAGTATGTGGTAATTATTAAATGAATAAATTAAAATGCTATACTAAATTCACTCTATTATGTTAAGAAACCAAAACTGTTTTAACTAGACATGAGTTGCTCAGTAATACTAATAATTTGCATACAAACAGATAGTACACAATAAACTTTAAAGTTGCTAGTTTCAATACTGCAGTTCTGTTGTTGTTGTTAGGTGCTGTCCAGTTGGTTATGACTCATAGCGACCCTATGTACAACTAATGAAATACTGCCCCGTCCTGCAGCGTCCTCACAATTGCTGCTGTGTTTGAGCCCCTTCTTGCAGCCACTGTGTCAGTCCATCTTGCTGAGGGTCGTCTTTTTTTTTGCTGATCCTCTACTTTACCAAGCATGATGTCCTTCTCTAGGCACTGGTCCCTCCTGATAACATGTCTAAAGTACATGAGATGAAGTATTTCCATCCTCGCTCCTAAGAAGCATTCTGGCCGTACTTCGTCCACGACAGGTTTGTTTGCTCTTCTGGCAACCCATGGTATAGTCAATACTCTTCTCCAGCACCATAATTCAAGTGCATCAGTTCTTCAACAGTCTTCCTTATTCATTGTCCAGCTTTTGCATGCATATGAGGCAGTTGAAAATACCATAGTCAGGCACACCTTAGTTCTCATAGTGACATCTTGCTTTTTAACACTTTAAAGAGGACTTTAGCAGAGATTTGCCCAGTACAATATGTCAGTTGATTTCTTGACTCCTGCTTCCATGGGTGTTGATTGTGGATCCAAGTAAAATGAAATCCTTGACGACTTCAATCTTTTCTTTGTTTATCATGATGTAGCTGATTAGTCCAGTTGTGAGGATTTTTGTTTTGTTTATGTTGAGGTGTAATTCATACTGAAGGCTGTAGTCCTTGGTCTTCATCAGTAAGTGCTTTAAGTCCTCTTTGCTTTCAGCAAGCAAGGTTGTCTGATCTGCATATCCAGGTTATTAATGAGTCTTCTTCCAATCCTGATACCCCGTTCTTCCTCATATAGACAGTTCAGCTTCTTGGATTATTTGCTCAGTGCACAGATTAAGTATGGTGAAAGGATACAAACCTGATGCACACTTCTCTTGACTTTAAACCACGCAGTATCCCCTTGTTCTGTCCAAACAACTGCCTTTTGGTTTATGTATGGATTTCTCATGAGCATAATTGAGTGTTCAGGAGTTCTCAGTGTTAATCTATAATTTGTTATGATCCACACAGTTGAATGCCTTTGCATAGTCAATAAAACACAGGTAAACATCTTTCTGGTTTTCTCGGCTTTCAGCCAAGATCTGTCTGAAGTCAGCGATGACATTCCTCATTCCACATCCTCTTCTAAATTCGGCTTGAATTTCTGGCAGTTCCCTGTCAATGTAGTGCTGCAACTGTCTTTGAATTATCTTCAGCAAAATTTTACTTGAGTATGATATTAATGATACTGTATGATAATTTCCACATCCTATTGCATCACCTTTCTTTGGAATGGGCACAGATATGGATCTCTGCCAGTCCGTTGGCCAGGTAGCTGTCTTCCAGATTTCTTGGCATAGACAAGTGAGCACCTCCAGTGTTGCATCATTTGTTGAAACATCTCAGTTGGTATTCTGTCAGTTCCTGGAGCTTTGGTTTTTGCCAATGCCTTAGTGCAGCTTGGGCTTCTTCTTTCAATACCATTTTGTCTTGATCTGTGCTACTTCCTGAAATGGTTGAACGCTGACCAGTTCTTTTGGTGCAGTGACTCTTTTTAATCCTTCCAACTTCTTTTGATGCCTTCTGCATTGTTCAATATTTTGCCCATAGAATTTTGCCATATCACAGCCTAAGGCTTGAATTTTTTCTTTAGTTCTTTCAGCTTGAGAAATGCCAAGTGTGTTCTTCCCCTTTGGTTTCCTAACTCCAGTTCTTTGCACATTTCATTATAATACTTTGTCTTCTTCAGCTGCCCTTTCAAATCTTCTGTTCTTATTTGATCATTTCTTCCTTTTGCTTTAGCTACTCCTTGTTTTAGAGCAAGTTTCAGAGTCTTTTCTGACATCCATTTTGGTCTTTTCTTTCTTTCCTGTCTTTTTAATGACCTTTTGCTTTCTTTATATATGATTTCTTTGATGTCATTCCACAACTTGTATGATTTTCGGTCATTAGAGTTTGATACGTCAAATCTATTCTTGAGATGGTCTCTAAATTCAGGTGGAATGTACCTCAAGGTCCTACTTTGGCTGTCATGGGTTTGTTTTAATTTTCTTCAGCTTCATCTTGAACTTGCATATGAGCAATTGATGATCTGTTGTACGGTCGGCCCCTAGTCTTGTTCTGACTGATGATATTGAGCTTCTCCATCGTCTCTTTCCACAGATGTAGTAGATATGATTCCTGTGGATTCTGTCTGTCGAGGTCCAAGTGTATAGTTGCTGTTCATGTTGTTGAAGAAGGATATTTCTAATGAATAGGTCATTGGTCTTGCAAAATTCTATCATGTAATCTCTGATGTTGTTTCTGTCACCAAGGCCGTTTTTTCCAACTACTGATCTTTCTTTGTTTTCAGCTTTCCCATTTCAATCCCCAGTAATTATCAGTGCATCTTGATAGCATGTTTGATCAATTTCATACCGCAGAAGTTGGTAAAAAATGTTCAGTTTCTTCATGTTTGGCCGTAGTGGTTGATGTATAAATTTGAATAAAAACTGGTCTTCCTTACAGCCATATGGATATCATCACTATCACTGACAGCATTGTACTTCAGGATAGATTTTGAAATGTTCTTTTTTGACAGTGGATGTGATGCTGTTTCTTTTCAATTTGTCATTCCTGGCATAGTAGGCCATTTTATTGTCTGATTCAGAATGGCCAACTCAATAATGCCTAGGATATCTATCTTCAAAAGTATTCCATTTCATTTTTGACAACTTCCAATTTTCCTAGATTCATACTTTGTACATTCCAGGTTCCGATTATTAATGGGTGTTTGCAGCTGTTTCTAATTTTAAGTCATGCCGTGTCAACAAATGAAGGTCACGAAAGCTTTACTCCATCCACATCGCTATGGTCAACTCTATTTTGAGGAGGCAGCTCTTCTTCAGTCATATTTTTAGTGCCTTCAACTTGAAGGATTCATCTTGCAGCACTGTATCAGACAGCATTCCCTGCTGCTATTCCTAAGATTTTCACTGGCCAGTTTTTTAAGAAGTAGATCACCAGGTCCTTCTTCCTAGTCTGTCTTAATCTGGAATCTCCACTGAAACCTGTCCACCATGGGTGACCCTGCTGGGATTTGACATATCGGTGGCATAGCTTCCAGCATCACAGCAACACACAAGCCACCATAGTATGATAGACTGACAGACGTATGCGTCGTGGTGCTCTCTCTAATCAGCATATATGTTAGTTTTTATTTTGCCTTATAAAGGATAAATATAAGGAATGCTATATACAAGATTATTTTGCCGATGTAACAACAAAGTCTATTTCCTTTAGCAAATATTCTGTTCACAGAACTTATACATGTCTCATTTATAGTTATCAGACTCAATTCCAATTCCCAGATATGCTTACGTTTTGTACTTTTTATATGTTAAGTAAACTGTCAACTTGCATTTAGCTTACTTACTGGTAAATTTTATTCAAAAAAAGAAAAAAGGGAAGGGGAGGGATATTGTTAAGTAAACTATAGATTTATTATAGTGAATGTTCCAATTTATTAATTATTTTTGAATATGAGCTTGTTAAGAATTTGTTTGTATTGCAGATTAACATACAACTGTTAAATTTTAAATATTTTAAAAACAATTTCCTTAAGAACCTGTAAAAGAAAGTCTTAAGGTTTTTTTACTTTTTATCTTAACACAGTGTTTTACTTGAAATTTCGTGTTGCAGTGAGTATATATTATACTTATAAAACTTTTTTATTTAAAGGAATTCATTCAAATTTAAAAGATGAAACTACATAATGGATCAGAGCAGAAGTATGCAAGGTCATAAAGAGCGTTCCCAGTACAGGAATTAAATTTAATTTGAGAGAAAATAAAACGTAACTAAAGAAAGAAGCTGCACCAGAAGGGGGGTTGGACAGCTATGAAATCACAGAGAAAAAGAAAAGAAGACATTGCTAGTAGTACCCATCCAGACATTGTCCAGGCATACACCTACTCCACTCATCTACATTAGCGTTTGGTCTCCCAAGCAGTTACATCCCTATTGTGGAGGGTATTAGAGCCTGATACCATTGAACATTTATGTTCTCTGACTAATCCCAAACTATCTTCAGATACTTCGGTTTCCTGAGCAGCCTACTAACAGAAAGACAATGCATATTGGTCAGGCTGTTGGAAAGCTATATTTATCATTATAAATTATTATATTGACAGTCTGGCTTTATACATTGATCTGAATGAACTATGTTATAGTGAATGAACTATGTTATAGTAACTCAGATCTGAGAAATTAATGAGATTAATTACCTGAGTCTGTAAGACTGAGTGACAGACCCTAGACAAGGGTAAGATCACTAAAGTAAGTTATATTTTGAAGTCTCCTGCAAGGCAGGCAATTAGCCCATCCAGTTTAGGCGTACACTAACATTGCTTACGTACCAAGAGTACACCACTCTTATATTCTAATTGACCATTTGTTTAATGTTTGAAATATTTTAAGCAAATGCATTTTTCTTACATTCAGCTGTAGAAGTTACTCATTTATCTGATGCTAGGGAGTGAAGTAATCCACGGAAGTAAGTAAATATTAATATGTGTTTGGTGTTTGTTAAGTGTTGGTTCAGTCCTCACAATTTGATCCTCTGTTTAGGCAGACATCAGGTATGTAAAACAGTTTATAAAAATTATAATTTTAAGTTCTGTGGTTAGAAGGAGGAAGATTTGATTACCAAAGCAGTATAGCGCAATAATTTATGCATTGGCCTAAGAGTCAGATAGAATTGTATTTGCATATAGCCTCTACTGCTTAGAAAGGATCTTGAAGAACTCTTTTAACCTTTCTGAGTTTATTTTTCCTCAAAGATAAAACAGAGGTGTAGTGAGGGGCAGTCTCTAAGTTTTTAAGGGTGGGTGTGATTCACCGACAGGCCTCATCTGGCAGCATCCCCTGGACTTGTGGCCGGGGGCAAATGCCCCCCTCCAACCACCCTCCTTGGAGCCCTGGTAGCGCAGTGGTTAAGAACTCAGCTGCTAACCAAGCATAAGGTTGGCAGTTTGAATCCACCAGCCACTCCTTGGAAACCCTATGAGGCAGTTCTGCTGTGTCCTATAGGTTCGAAATAGGGTTGCTGTGAGTAAATATCTACTCGAAGGCAATGAGTTTTTTTAACTGCCCCTCGCTATGCCTCTGCTATAAAATGCAAATACTTCTACCTCCCTCACAAATGTAAAGGCCGTTATATTATATCTTCCTCTGGTCCCCCTTTAGCCCATAACTATTCTTTCTTATATATTCTGGTTGTAGCTCTTTATTTGTATCTTTTAATTTTTTAAAAAATAAAAGTAGTAATTCTTATTGCAAAAAAAATCAAATATACAAATGAGTAAAAAGCAAATTCTGCCTGCCTTTCCCCTCTCCAGGCCACTTTTCATAGTTACACATTGTCAAGTTATTTCTCTGTCCTTCTAGAAATGTTGTGTTCATGCAAATATAAGCATAGAAATATATACATATATATATTTATCTTTACTGTTCAGGTTTATTTGATCACTCAGCAGTATTTTTTTTTTTATTTTATTTTATTGTACTTCAGGTGAAGGCTTACAGAACAAATAGTTTCTCATGAAACAGTAGTACACATGTTGTTTTATGACATAGGTT
>NW_004444111.1:3595324-3596631 GCF_000243295.1 Trichechus manatus latirostris
TGTTTGTCAGCTTTTTGCCTCAGTTCTTGGAAAATTCCGAGTATTAGAGATTTGAATTCCCTTTCAGGTACTTCTAGTGCATTTTCTTCCAGAGGAGAGTCATGTGGTGTTTTAATTTGGACACCTACTGGAACCATCCCGTCCTGTTTTTGTAAATGTTTTGATACTGTTTGCTGTTTTTGGGGCATTCAGTAGTTATTTCTGTCGTTTATTGATTGTAGATTTGTTTGTTTCGTCCCTTTTTTAAAAAAAGAAAAATTTGAGTATGTCTGAGCAGGTGGACTGCGTGCTCTTTGTTGTTTGCTTGTCTGTGCGCTCAATACTTTTCACCTTCTTCTCCAACTGGCATGTTCAGTCATTCATATATGGTACAGCAGGGCAGGTCTAGTTGAAGAGGCGCCACTGGGATGGGTTGTTCGTGGCACTCACTACAGCGACCAGGGCGGGTTGGTAATCAGTGCTGGGCAGGTTCCAGTAGGTCGTGCCTGCACTGCTTGGTGGTGTGATGTCAAGCGCACAGTGCAGGTAGGCAGGATGCAGCGGGGAGATTGTTATGTGTGGAGCTAAGCTGGATATGGGAGAGAGGAGAGAGGAACAGGAGCCAAAAAAACATGCAAACAAACAAAAAAGAATACTAGGGGAGCTTGCCGTTGGAATGGAGAGATGAGAGACTATGCAATGGAGAAAAACAGAAAGGGGAAGTGGAAGAAAAGAAGAGAATGAACAAATAAAAATCAGAAATGTTAAAGAACTGCAAAGTTCCCAGGGATCCCACCGATGTAGCTATGAGGTCTGGGGAAGTTGCTCTCAGGTGTCGCAGCACAGGCTGGCCAGAAGGCGCAGGGGCGTACAAGGCCTGGTATTCAGGGATCAGAAAGAGAAGGAAGATATAGAGTGACGAGAAACTGAGCAATGAAGAAAGACAAAAGGGAAAAAGAGGGAAAAGAAAACAATACAAATAAAAAAAAAAAAAAAACAAGAAAGATGCCTCAAAAAAACAGAAAAAAAAAAAAAACCAACGAAGAAAAGAAATGTCCTCACGGATCCCTCCGCACGTCTGTGGAAGCCGAAGGGGAGTTCCTTGCAACGCAGCTCCGCCTGGCCAGAAAGGGCTCCCAACTCAAGAAAAGGAAAAGAAAACAAACAAACAATTGAAAACGAACAAACAAACAAAAGCCCCGGGATCCCACCAGCGTGGTAGCCCAGACCGGGAAGCAGCTCCACGCTCGAATGGAGGCCCGCAGCCCCTCAGGAGAAAGCAAAGATGGCGCTCGGAGCCAGGCACTCGAGCAAAAGGAGGGGGAGGC
>NW_004444111.1:3597553-3599806 GCF_000243295.1 Trichechus manatus latirostris
GAAATTGTTTTAGTTCTGGGCTGATAGAGAATCCAGGGGCCATGCTTTCCAGGGTTCCTCCAGTCTCATTCAGACCATTAAGTCTGGTCTTCTTACTGTAATTTGTTTCTGCCCCCCACCTTTCTCCTGCTCCATCCAGGACTCTCTGTTATTTTCCCTGTCAGGGCGGTCACCGGTGGTAGCCAGGCACCATCTAGTTCTTCTGGTCTCAGGCTGATGAAGTCTCTGGTGTATTTGGCCCTTTCTGTCTCTTGGGCTAATACTTTTCATGTGTCTTTGGTGTTCTTCACTCTCCTTTAGTCCAGGTAGTTGGGACCAATTGATGCATCTTAGATGGCCGCTTGCAAGCTTTAAAGACCCCAGATGCCAGTCACCAAAGTAGGTTGCAGAACATTTTCTTAAGCTTTGTTATGCCATTTGACCTAGATGTCCCCTGAAAGCATGATCCCCAGACCCCTACCCCTGCTACTCTGTCCCTTGAAGTGTTCGATTGTATTCAGGAAACTTCTTATCTTTGGTTTAGGCCAGTTGTGGTGACTTCCCCTGTACTGTGTGCTGTCCTTCCCTTCACCTAAGATAATTCTTATCTACTATCTAGTTAGTAAATACCCCTGACCCTCCGTCCCCACCCTCATAACCATCAAAAAAAATGTTGTCTTCTGTGTTTAAACCTTTTCTTGAGTTCTTATAATAGTGGTTTTATATAATATTTGTCCTTCTGTGACTGACTAAATTCACTTAGCGTAATGCCCTCCAGATTCCTCCATGTTATAAGATGTATCACGGCTTCATCATTGTTCTTTCTCGTTGCATAGTATTCCATTGTGTGGATATACCATAATTTGTTTAACCCTTTGTCTGTTGATGGACACCTAGGTTGTTTGTATCCTTTTGCTATTATGAACAGTGCTGCAATGAACATGGGTGTGCATGTATCTATTCGTGTTACGGCTCTTATTTCTCTAGGACATATTTCAAAGAGTGGGAAAGCTGGATCATATGGTACTTCTATTTCTAACTTTTTAAGGAAGCGCCAAATCAATTTCCAAAATGGTTGCACCGTTTTACATTCACACCAACAGTGTGTAAGTGTTCCAGTCTCTCCACTACCTCTCCAGCATTTATTATTTTGTGTTTTTTGGATTAATGCTAGCCTTGTTGGGGTGAGATGATATCTCTTTGTAGTTTTGATCTGCATTTCCTAATGGCTAATGATCGTGAGCATTTCTTCATGTGTCTGTTAGCTGCCTGAATATTTTCTTTGGCGAAGTGTCTGTTCATATCCTTTGCCCATATTTTAATTGGGTTATTTGTCTTTTTGTTGTTGAGGTTTTGCTGTATCTTGTAGATTTTAGAGATTAGATGCTGATCGGATTTGTCATAGCCAGAAATGTTTTCCTGGTCTGTAGGTTGTCTGTTAACTTTTTTGGTGAGGTCTTTTGATGGGCATAAGTGTTTGATTTTTAGGAACTTCCATTTGTCTAGTCTCTCTTCTGGTGCTTGTGCATTGTTACCCATGGTTCCTATTGTGTTTATGCCATGTATTGGGGCTCCAAGTGTTGTCCCTATTTTTCCTTCAATGATCTGTATCGTTTTTGATTTTATATTTAAGTCTTTAATCCATTTTTAGTTAGTTTTTGTGCATGGTGTGAGGTCTGGGTCTTGTTTTATATTTTTGCAGATAGATACCCAGTTATGCCAGTATCATTTGTGAAAGAGACTGTCTTTTCCCCAGTTAACGGACTTAGGGCCTTCGTCAAATATCAGCTGCTCATAGGTGAATGAATTTATGTCTGGATTCTCAATTCTGTTCCATTGGTCTGTGTATCTGTTGTTGTACCAGTACTAGGCAGTTTTGACTCCTGTGGCAGTATAATAGGTTCTAAAATCTGGTAGTGTGAGGCCTCCCACTTTGTTCTTCTTATTGAGTAATACTTTACTTATTCGGGGCCTCTTCCCTTTCCATAGGAAGTTGGTGATTTGTTTCTCCATCTCATTAAAAAATGCCGGTGGAATTTGGATTGAGATTGCATTGTATCTATAGATCGCTTTGGGTAGAACTGACATTTTCACAATTTGAGTCTACCTATCCATGAGCAAGGTATGTTTTTCTGGTTATGCAGGTCTCTCGATTTCTTCCAGTAGTGTCTTGTAGTTTTCATTGTATAGATCTTTTACGTCTCTGGTTAGATTTATTCCTAAGTATTTTATCTTCTTGGGGGCTATTATAAATGGTATTGATTTGGTGATTTC
>NW_004444111.1:3600973-3633627 GCF_000243295.1 Trichechus manatus latirostris
TTGTTTTTCTGTTCTGTATTTCATTTAATTGTGCTCTAATTCTTATTTCCTTTCTTCTGGCACCTGAGGGCTTCTTTTGCTGCTCTCTTTCTACTTGTTCCAGTTGTAGGTTTAATGTTTTGATTATGGCCCTTTCTTCTTTTTGGATGTGTGCATTTGTTGCTAGAAAGTGACCTCTGAGCACTGCTTTTGCTGTGTCCCAAAGGTTCTGGTAGGATGTGTTTTCATTCTCATTTGATTATATGAGTTTCCTTATTCCGTCCTTAATTTCTTCTATAACCCGTAGTATTTGAGCAAGGTGTTGTTGTTTTTTCCTTGTGTTTGATTTTTTTCCCTTTTTCTGTTGTTGATTTCTACTTTTATGGCTTTATGGTCAGAAAAGATGCCTTGTAATATTTTGATGCTTTGAATTTTGTTAAGGCTTGCTTTATGGCCTAATAATGTGGTCTATTATTGAGAATGTTTCATGTGCGTTGGAAAAGAAAGTAGACTTGGCTGCTGTTGGGTGGAGTGTTCGGTATATGTCTATGAGATCATGTTGGTTGATTGTAGCATTTAGATCTTCTGTATCTTTGTTGAGCTTCTTTCTGGATGTTCTGTCCTTCACCGAAAGTGGTGTGTTGAAATCTCCTACTACTATTGTGGAGCTATCTATCTTTCTCTTCAGTGCTGTTAGTTTGTTTTATATATTTTGGAGCCCTGTCGTTGGGTGCATAAATATTTATTATAGTTATGTCCTCCTGGTGTATTGACCCTTTAATCATTATATAGTGTCCTTTCTTATCCTGTGTGTGGATTTTACTTTAAAGTCTATTTTGTCAGAGATTAATATTGCCACTCCTGTTTTTTAAGTGTTGTTTGCTTGATATTTTTTTTTCATCCTTCGAATTTTAGTTTGTGTCTTTAAGTCTTTAAGGTGTGTTTCTTGTAGGCAGCATATAGACGGATTGTGTTTTTTAATCCAATCTACCACTCTGTCTCTTGATTGGTGCGTTTTTTCCTTTACATTCAGTGTAATTATTGATGGATATGACTTTAATGCTGTCATTTTGATGTCTTTTTTTGTGTGGTGTTCACAGTTTCTTTGTTTCACTTAGTTTTTTGTTCTGAGTCTTTTTTTAATGTATTTTCTTTTCATCTTTTTCATTGTTGTTGATTTTGTGTTTGGTGAGTCTTTATTTTTCTAGTTTTTTAGTTTGACTTGTAGGATTGTTAGTTTCCTTTGTGGTTACCATAATATTTACCCCTATTTTTCTAAGGTTATACCAGTGTTGTTATTTTTATTTATCACCTTGACTTCCTCCCCAAATGAAAAACTATGTCTATTTTTTTAAGTCCATTTTTTTCTTTTTTTAATGTTGTCATCTTTTACATATTGACATCTGTTTACCTATTTTCAGTGTTTTAGGTTTGATTTACTTTTGTGTCTTCCTTGTCTGGGTTGATACCTGGTTGCTCTGTCCTGTGGTCTAGTCTTGGGTTGTTATCTGATGTTACTGATTTTCTAACCAGAGGACTCCCTTTAGTATTTCTTGTAATTTTGGTTTGGTTTCTGCAAATTCCCTAGATTTCTGTTTGTCTGGCAATGCTCTAATTTCATCATCATATTTGAGAGAGAGTTTTGCTGGATATATAATTCGTGGCTGGCAGTTTTTTTCCTTCAAGGCTGTATGTATGTCATCCCGTTGCCTTCTTGCCTGCATGGTTTCTGCTGAGTAGTCCAAGCTTATTCTTCTTGACTCTCCTTTGTAGATGACTTTTTGTTTCTCCCTTTCTGCTCTTAAAATTCTCTCTTTATCTTTGGTTTTGGCAGGTTTGATTCTAATATGCCTTGGTGACTTTCTTTTGGGATCTAGCTTATGTGGAGTGCGATGAGCATCTTGTATAGATATTTGTCATCTTTCACGATATCAAGGAAGTTTTCTGCCAACAAATCTTCAACAATTCTCTCTGTATTTTCTGTTATCCCCCCCTGTTCTGGTACTCCAATCACTCATAGGTTATTCCTCTTGATAGAGTCGCACATAATTTTTAGGGTTTCTTCATTTTTTTTTAAATCCTTTTATCTGATTTTTCCTCAAATAAGTTGGTGTCAAGTGCCTTGTCTTCAGTCTCATTATTCTGACTTCCATTGCCTCAGTTCTGCTCCTATGACTTTCTATTGAGTTTCTAATTCTGAAATTTCATTATTAATTGATTTTATTGTTCATTTTCTGGATTTCTTTTTTTTTTAATTTTTTTAATATTTTATTGTACTTTATGTGAAGGCTTACAGAACAAATAGTTTCTCATGAAACAGTAGTACACATGTTGTTTTATGACATTGGTTAACCACCCCACAACATATTAACCCTCTAAATTCTCAACCTTTTTTTTTTTTTGGTGAAAATACACATAGCCAAAGATACACCGTTTCAAAAATTTCTACATACACAGTTCAGTGACATTGACTACGCTCTTTCAATTGTGCTGTTATTCTCACTTAAGATGAAGGCTTACAGAAGAAAATAGTTTCTCATTTAACAGTTACCTCAAATGTTGCCCTATGACAATGGTTAACAATCTCACAACACATCAACAATCTCCTTACTCAACCTTGGGTTCCCTGATTGCTGTCTCTCTAGGGATTCTTGCAGCCTGTTAAATATGTCATTATGCTCTTCTCTAATCCTTTTAATTTCCTTTGTTGCGTGTTCTGCCTTTTGCTTAATTTCCTTCCTAATTTCTTGAAGAGTTCTGTATATTAATTAATCTTTTGTATTCTGCCTCCGGTAATTCCAAGAAATTTTCCTCCTCTGGAAAATTTCTAGATTCTTTATTTTGGGAGCTTGCTGAAGCCATCATGGATTGCCTATTTATGTGATTTGATATTGACTATTGTCTCCGAGGCATCAATAAGTTATTATATTTATTTATTTTCTGTTTGCTTACTGTGTCCTAGCTTCCTGTTTTGTTTTAATATGCTCAAATAGGCTGTTCCTATGAGCTACTTTGATTATTGACACCTTTGAAGCTCTAACGTCCTGTCACCAGGTGGTTAGATCTGTTAGTGGGTGTGTGAGCTCAGGAGTCCACCCACTCTTCCTATATGGATTCAGCTCAGGTGCCCAGGTAGATGTGGTACCAGGTGTGTGGTATAGGCTCTCACTTACAGTCCTAGACAGGCATGGGTGATTGGTGTTGGCACAGGCATCTGACTGCAGCAGGGGTACACACTCTGAGCAAGGCAGGGGGCTGACGGCTGCCCCCAAGTGTCTAGGAGGAAGGTATGTCCCTGTTCCCTACAGCGCATAGATGGGTGGGTTTTGCAGCTGGACTATGAGTTGCTAATGCTGTTGACTGTAAAGATTGGGGGGCACCTCTTATTCTTGGGCCCCTATCGCAGGTGGCTAGGTGGCGTGGGTGGAGCCACCAGTCCTCAGGCCCCTGATGTGGGTAGGTGAGGACCCTGTTTAATGGGCAGAGCGGTATCAAATGTCAAGAACCTGGCACTTCACAGCTGAAACAGTTGCAGTTAGAGTTCCGGTATATACCCTGTATAAAGCTGTTGAGATGGGCGCACACAAGTCTTTGCAGGTGGATCCCATATGCCTGTGCCTAGGCAAAGGAGCTGTGTCTGCCCTGGCCTCCTGGCTTAGGGGAGCCGGCAGTTTATTTTTTCCCATTTGTTAATTTGTTCACTCTCTGAGGCAGGGAGAATGGCTCTGTGCATGTGATGGATCCTACTTCTGGCCCAGGGGACTCGGCAATTGCTGAAGGCAGTCTGGCACCCAGTGCAGAGCAGGGAGTGGGGAGGTAAATGGGAGAGAGGTTTTTTCCAAAGCGCAGTAGGCTGTAGGCAAGTACTTATCTTTTGCTGATGGGGGCTGCTTCTCACTGGTTTTGGGTGGCCGTTTAGACTGTCTGGTGCTGGGTCTCTCCTGGTGCAGAAAACGCGCCTCCCAGGGACCACTGCTTACCTGCCTCACCGCTCACCCCCGAATTGATCAGGCCTGAAGGGCTCAGGCTCTTGCTGGGTCAGGTCTGGCAACTCCTCGCTGCTTTTGAACTGTCTCTCTCTCCCCCTGCCACTCAGTTCAGTTCCTCAACTCTGCCTTTTATGTTCAGGCCCCCAGATTGCCATAAATAATCAAATCAGTTTTTTCGGGTCTTTGTTGTAAGAAGGTCCACTGGAAGTGTCTCACTACTCCGCCATCTTGGTCCTGCCTCCTCAAATGCTTTTCTTTTTACGTATTTCGTAGGGTAGATTTCTAGAAATTAAATTGCTGGCCCGTATCATTATATACTTACCTATTACCATTTATTAGGTTATAAACTCTTTTCATTTGTGTTTCATTTGTCTTTGTTGTACCAACACCAGTAGGATGCTACTCATATATATTATGGTTAGTTTGTTACTTTGTCAGTGGAATGAATCTGGACTCTCACCATTGGCACCAATAGCACAGTTATTACTTAATTCTGGCAACTTTAGTTCTTGCTTTTGCAGTTGTATAAATCAAGGGTCAGCAAATTTTACTAGAAGTCAGATAGTAAATACTTTAGGTTTTGTGGGTTAGATGGTCTCTGCCACAATTACTCAACTTTGCCGTTGGGTTTGAAAGCAGTTACAGATGGTATGTAAACAGATGGATCTGGCTGTGTTTCAGTAAAACTTTATTTACAAAAACAGAGGTCAGTCTGGATTTGGCCCATGGGCTGTAGCTTGTGAATCTTTGGGCTTGATCAAAATTATAGCAGGAAATTAAAAATCAAAATTCTCCTGGATGGTGAAGGAGAATGGAAGGAAAATAAGAAATTAAATAATGATAGTAGAAATGGGACATTATTCTCTATTTCCATTTCGATGATGATAATATTTTTTGAAATGTTTACAACATGCCTGACACTGACTGTATTAAGACTTTTGTGTACATGTTAACCTTCAACTAGTATAGTCAAAACACTATAATCTATAAAATACAGAAATCTGTTTTTAAAATGAAATTTTAAATCTTCACTATTAAAACAGATTTTATACAATTGAACCATCTGCACCTTAAGTCCTAAACAATTTTAGCAGATGAGAACTTCACAACCTTTTGAAAATACAACCCCGTTTTTACATATGAAGAAATTAAGTCTTTAAACTATGAAATAACTTATCTACTTTAACAGGTCTAATACATGAAGTTTCTGGAATTGAAGTCTAACTGTAGCACATAATAAATGAGGAATGAATGATTCCAGATGTTGATTTCTTCATCCAACATTACATTGCAAATGATATCAGCTGTTATTTTAAATCACAGCATAAAAAGCACTTTTCATGATTTATATTTGTCTCTACTGGTTTTAACGTCTTTTGTTCGTACATGCTATACTTTTTTTTTTTAACAAGGCAGTGATTTTATTGTCATGATTTTTTTTTTCTTTTCTTTTCTTTTCTTTTCTCAGGAACCGCCAGAAATGGAACTGTTAAAATTTGTCAGGCCAGAAAACACTACAGTTTCCTCAAGACCATCAGTAGAGCAGCTGTCTAGTCTCATTAAAACGAGTCTTCACTATCCAGAATCATTTAATCATCCATTTCATCTAAAAAGGTTTGAGATTTATTTATAAAAATTTTCTACGACACTACATACATTTATTTAATTTTGCAATGGCATTAACCCAAATATTGAAGAAGAAATTTAGAATAAAATTGAGTCTGTAGGAATTGCTTTTAAGTAATTTACCTCTGCTACAGTTACTATATGTTGCAGCTGTGATTAAAGATATTGTCTCAGCTACCACTGAGTTGCCTGAAGTTTCTTACCCTTTGAGGAGCAGGTTTACTGTTAAGCCACAAACGGAGGAAAGTGTATCATTTTTGTTTTAGACACAAATTGAACCTAAGACATGGCTGCAATATCAATTTATTCAACAGTTCAAATTTAAACAACATCATTTACTTAAGACTTATTAAGTGCTAAGAAAACTGCAGAAAATGGTATCTTGGTAAATAGCTTAAATATATAAAGTTCTGAAAATAAAAAGTCCTAAATCAGGTGAGGGTTCAGAAGATTTCAGGTTTGCAGAAATGAGATGGAGAGAAACCTCTTAGAGCTGTAAATCTGGGAATTGCCAAGCTATAAGTGATAATGGCAGGTATGAATTTTTGTAAAATCACCCTAGGTAGGTCTGGGGATGGGGTAGGATAGAACAACCTGCAGAACGATGACATCTGAGAGATGAGCTAAGGAAAAAGGAGCCCATGAAGAAGACTGATTCAGAAGGAGCAGTGAAAAAATTAGGAAGAAACGACCAATAAATGGAAAGTGGTATCTTAAAGGTTGAGTGAGACCAGTTCAAGGAGAGAGAAGTACTTAACAGTTTAAGAGGCTGCAGAAAGGTCAAGTATTAAATGGACAGAAAAGTTGTTCATTGGCTCTGACAATAAGAAGGTCATTCATGGTTTTACAGAAGAATGTCAGTCTCTAGTGAAGGTGAAAGCATGATATGGCAGATTGAGGAGAGGATACACAACAAAGAACAAAATATAGGATTAGCTTTGGACTGAAAAAGGGACCCCTTACTACTGAAACCGGGAAAGAAGAAAGTAGGGAGAAGTTTTTAAGAAATTTACAGATCATGAAGAGTCTCCGTATTTGAGAGGTTGTGTAGGAGCATGGTCAACTACTAAAAGTAATCTATGAGATGAAAAAAAAGTGAAGTTTTAGGATAACTACTGAGAGGATGAGAAGAAGCTGAACAAGGACACACAAAGTGCTAGGCAAAATTAAGACTTCAACAGAGACTTAAGATAATATTTTAAAAGTAACATAAATGGTGTTAACCATTTTTAAACTCTTTTCATTGTGAAACATAACACACTCAGAAGTGCTTAAAAACAAAAATGTATGGCCACGATTTTTCACAAAGCTAAATAATTACCAAATAATTACCTCTGTTCAAGGAATAGCATATTGCTAGTATCTCAGAAGCCCCTTTGTACTCCCTCCTCACTACCCTAATTTTTCCAATTACATATGTCTGTCTAAACTCTGTATTTTTTATATTTTTTGAGCTTTATTACATAAGTGGAATTATATAGAGTATATTCTTCTGTACAGCTTTCATTCAGTATTAAGAGTTTTCCATTGCATGAAACTGTAGAATTAATTTTCATTGCCATATGAATACATATGAAAATACTAGAATTATTTTATCCATTGAATTACTTTCAGTTTTGAACTGTTTGAATTCTGCTGCTGTGAATATTCTTGTATGTACCCCCTGGTGCATGTGTGCCTGCCTTTTTTTTTTTTTTTGCTTATTTACCTAGAGGTAAATAAGCAAAGTGGTTTTACCGATTTGCACATCCCACCAACAGTATGAGATGCAATGCTGGAAGTGCTCATTCGTCTATGCTAAGAAATTTGGAAGACAGCTGACTGGCCAGCCGACAAAGAGATCCATGTATGTGCTCATTGCAAAGAAAAGTGATCCAACAGGATGTGGAAATTACTGAACGACATCATTAATATCACATGCAAGTAAAATTTTGGTAAAGATAATTGAAAAACGGTTGCAGCAGTACATTGGCAAGGAACTGCCAGAAATCCAAGCTGGACTCAGAAGAGGATGTGGAACGAGGGGTATCATTGCTAACGTCAGATGGATCTTGGCTGAAAGCAGAGAATACCAGAAAGATGTTTACCTGTGTTGCATTGACTGTGCAAAGGCATTCGACTGTGTGGATCATAACAAATTTATGGACAACGTTGCAAAGAATCGGAATTCCAGAACTCTTAATTGTGCTCATGTGAAACTGCACATAGATCAAGAGGCAGTTGTTCAGACAGAACAAGGGAATACTTCGTGGTTTAAAATCAGAAAGGGTGAGTGTCAGGGTTGTATCCTTTCACCATGCTTACTCAGTCTGTATCCTGAGCAAATAATCCAAGAAGCTGGACTGTATGAAGAAGAACGCAGCATCAGTATTGGAGGAAGACTCATTAATCTGCAATATGCAGTTGACACAGTCTTGCTTGCTGGAAATGAAGAACACTTGAAGCACTTACTGATGAAGATCAAAGACCACAGCCTTTAGTATGGATTACACCTCAACATAAAGAAAACAAAAATCCTCACAACTGGACCAGTAAGCAACATCATGATAAATGGAGAAAAGATTGAAGTTCTCAAGGATTTCATTTTCTTTGGATCCACAGTCAACACTCATGGAAGCAATAGTCAAGAAATCAAAGTATTGGACCAATCTTCTGTTAAAAAGCCAAGATGTCACTTTGAGAACTAAGGTACACCTGACCCAAGCCATGGTCTTTTCAGTCGCCTCATATGCACGCGAAAGCTGGACAATGAATAAGGAAGACCGAAGAAGAATGGATGCGTTTGAATTATGGTATTATTATTATTATTTTTTTTCATTTAGCTCAAATATGAAGGCAATAACTTTCTGAGAACTCTACCCTAAGATCTATGTATTACAAGATCTCTCTACTCTTGCTGGTGGAAATATGAACTATACCCACCCAGTTTGGACTTCAACAGTTTTTCAGTTTATTAACTTCCAGTGGGTCTTGGTATTGAAATGGGAAGTAGATTTTTATATTCAAATTTAACTGCTATGTAACAGCCACTCACCAGGCATTTTTTTCATTCAGTTACCTCTTACATATTTTTCTTATTGTTAATGTTCTCACAGTATGTCTTTGTAATTAGCATTTTTATTTGATAGTCTACTAAGAAAATGAATGATGCTGGATTCCTGACTCTAATGGCCACACCCTCCCCCTTTCCTGATGGTATTCCTTGGACAGGGTCAGACACTGAGAAAATATTGGTATATGACTTGTTTCTTTCCACGTATCTATTCCCTCATTCCTAAATGTTAGTATTTAAGAGCCGTGCTGCCTGGAGGACCTCCAAGGCCCTCTTCAGAAGACCTAACCAAATCCGAGAACTACTTTTACCATAGAAAACTCAAAAGGCCAGAATGTCATCCTACTAAGATGGGATTTTGTGGCTCTTAACCTCAGAATTTCATGGTACTCTACCCATTTTGTAGCACAGGCAGCTGCTTCTGGTTTTGACTTGGTGTGCTACCCTCTCCCAGTCTGTTTATTCTTTCTTTCTTTTATTGTTGTGCTTTAGATGAAGGTTTACAGAACAAACTAGCTTCTCATTAAACAAGTATTACACATTGTTTTATAACATTGGTTACCAACCGCATGACATGTCAACACTCTCCCTTCTCCTTGGATTCCCTATTAGCAGCTTTCCTGTCCCCTCCTGCCTTCTAGTCCTTGCCTTTGGGCTGGTGTGCCCCTTTGGTCTCGTTTTGTTTTATGGGCCTGTCTAATCTTGGGCTGAAGGGTGAATCTCAGGAGTGACTTCATTAGTGAGCTAAAAGGGTGTCCGGGGGCCATACTCTTGGAGTTTCTCTGGTCTCTGTCAGGCCAGTAAGTCTGGTTTCTTTGTGTGAGTTAGAATTTTCTACATTTTTCTCCAGCTCTGCCTGGGACCCTTTATTGTGATCCCTGTCAGAGCAGTCATTGGTGGTACCCAGGCACCATCTAGTTGTGCTGGACTGTCTGGTGGAGGCTGTGGTAGTTGTGGTCCATTAGTCCTTTAGACTAATCTTTCCCTTTTGTCTTTGGTTTTCTCCCTTGCTCCTGACGGGGTGAGACCAGTAGAGTATCTTAGATGGCTGCTCACAAGCTTTTAAGACCCCAGATGCTACTCATCAAAGCAGGATGTAGAACATTTTCTTTATAAACTATGGTATACCAGTTGAGCTAAATGTTCCCTGGGACCATGGTCCCCACAACCCTCAGCCCAGTAATTCAGTCCCTCAGGGAGCTTGGATGCATCTGCGGAGCTTCCATGACCTTGCCTGGGACAAGATGTGCTGGCTTCCCCACTACTGTACACTCTCTTCCCTTCACCAAAGTAGTGTTTTTCCATCCCCACACTTCTCCTCCTTCCCAACCATCAAAGATTGTTTCTTTTTTGTATGTAAGCCTTTTCATGAGTTTTTATAGTAGTGGTCTCATACAATATTTGTCCTTTTGTGATGGACTTATTTCACTCAGCATAATGCTCTCCATATTCATCATTGTTCTTTATCGTTGCATAATACTCCATTGTGTGTATGTACCATAGTTTGTTTATCCATTCATCTGTTGATGGGCATCTAGGTTGTTCCATCTTTTTCGAATTATGGTATTGGTGAAGAATATCGAATACACCATGAGATGCCAGAAGAACAAACAAATCTGTCTTGGAAAAAGTATAGCCAGAATGCTTCTTAGAAGGAAGGATGGCGAGACTTTGTCTCACGTACTTTGGACAGGTTATCAGGAGGGACCAGTCTCTGGAGAAGGACATTGTGCTTTGTAAAGTAGAGGGTCAGCGAAAAGAGGAAAACCCTCAACAAGATGGATTGACACAGTGGCTGCAACAATGAGCTCAAACATAGTGTCTTAGTTTTCTAGTGCCGTTATAACAGAAATACCAGAAGTGGATGGCTTCACCAAACAAGTTTATTCTCCACATCACAGTCCCATAGGCCAGAAGTCTAAATTCACTGTGTCAGCTCCAGGGGAAGGCTTTCTGTGTCTGTCGGCTCTGGATGAAGGTCCTTGTCATCAGTGTTCCCCTGGACTGGGAGGTTCTTGGCATGGGGACCCTGGGTCCAAAGGATGCGCTCTTCTGTTGGCATTACTTTCTTGATGGTATGAAGAGGTTCCATTCCTCTCTGCTCGCTTCTCTCTTTTGTATCTCAAAAGAGTTGACTTAAGACACAACCTTATTTAGTAGATTGAGTCCTGCCTTATTAACATAACTGCCTCTAATGCTATCTCACTAACATCATAGAGGTGGGATTTACAACACATAGGAAAATTACATCACATGAGAGAATGGTGGACAGTCACGCAATACTAGGAATTATGGCCTAACCAAGTTGGCGCACCTTTTGGGGGGACACAGTTCAATCTATAACACATAGCAACAATTGTGAGGGTGGCGCAGGACTGGGCAGTGTTTTGTTCTGTTATACACAGGGTCAGTATGAGTCAGAACCGACTCGATGGCACCTAATAAGAACAACCACCAACATTATATGAGAGTTTCTTCTGCTCTTACCTTCACTACCACTTCCAATTGTTAGATTTTCAAACATTTAGCTATGTAAGTTACTATTTAAATATTTTTGGTCTTACATCTTCGTCAGGCTCTTAATGTTGCCAAGTACGGATTCTGTGTGCCTTTGACTGTTCTGATGCATACTTGGATCACATGGGAAAATTTAAGAAATACACATGCTTTTGTCCTACCCCCAGAGATTCTGATTTGATTGGCCTGTGGTGGGGGCTGGGCATCAGATTTTCTAAAGCTCTCCAAGCCCTCTCTAACGTGCAACCAGAGTTGAGAAGAAAACTTTTATACTTTATCCCCATTGAACCTATTTGTCTTCACATACATCCGTGCAAGTTTTTATTCCATGATGTTTCATTTTAACCCACTGTTCTACTTTGTCCCTATTTACCAAACCTGTCTTGAATAGCTTAGATTTCATGGTCCTCTTTTTAACCTCAGTGGTTCTCAACCTTGATTGTACATTGATGCTGGAATATTCAAGAGTTCTCCACTTGATTCTGTTGGAGCTTAAAAACAGCATGGAGTCTAGGCAGTTCAGGGAAGTATGTAAAGCAGGACAGATTCGATAGAACTAAAGATTTGATAGAACCGAAGTGGAGCAGTGGGTTAAAATGAAGCATCGTAGAATGAAAACAATGCCAAATAGTTGGAGGTGAGGATAGGTGAATAGTTGTCAGCACTTTGGTCTCACTTAGGTACTGTGTGTGACTTCGTAGGTAGCGTTTTAGAAAGACTATTGTGTAAAGCTGCTTGGTAAAGTAGAGCGTCACTGAAAAAGAGGAAGACCTCAACGAGATGGATTGACACAGTTGGCTGCAACAGTGGGCTCAAGCATAACAATGATTTTGAGGATGGTGCAGGACCGGGCAGTATTTCCTTCTGTTGTACACAGGGTCACTATGAGTCAGAACTGACTCGATAGCACCTAACAGTAATAACAACGTTGTGTAAAGCAGTAGTTTTCAGAATGTGGTCCCAGACCAGCAGCATCCCCATCATTTGGGAACTTACTAGAAATGCAAATTCTTGAACCCTACTCTACACCGTGGTGCACTGGTTAAGAGCTCAGCTGCTAACCAAAATGTCGGCAGTTCGAATCTACCACCCGCTCCTTGGAAACCCTGTGGGCAGTTCCTCTCTCCTATAGGGTCACTGTGAGTCGGAATCGACTCGATGGCAACAGGTTTGGTTTTTTTTTTTTTGTTGTTGTTGTTTTTACTCCATAGCTACTGAATCAGAAACTCCCGAGGGGGGCCCAACAGTCTGTTTTAACCCTCTGGTGACCCAGTTATTTTTTGCTTTGAAGTTTTTTGTTGATACTATGTGTTTTCATTAATGGAAGCATTCTGAATCATTAAGTATGTCTGAATTTTTGGTAGGTAGTATGTTTTTTTCCTTGTGCCATCCCATAAACCTACCCTAAGTGTTCAGTGGTACATACGAAGTATCACTAATTATGCCCTAGAGTCCCCACCAGGGTCTCTCTCTACGTATGTGTAACAAATATTTTCAAAATTTCTTTTTTTCCTACCAAAAATGCAGACATCTCATACAGTACCCTGTGAAAATAGTAATTTGCAGCACATGCCTGTTTCTTTGGTTTCAAGCAGTCATAAAGGCGCCTGTCTTGAGGAAGCACGCGGCTGTCAGTGATACAGCGGCTTCTCAATAAACCCCAGAGGCTGAAAAAATTCATGGCCCCTATATGTACCGCCAGACATGAAAGGATTACCAAGCCCTCCAGGTGATTCTGATGTACCTTCAAGCTTGAGAGACAGGAGCGTAAAGAATAGATTGCAGAAGGGCGCTAATTAAGAGACTTGCTGTAAACCAGAGACATGAGGACTCAGATGTATAAGGAAAATGAAGATGAAGTAGTCAGATTCCAGAGATGTGTAGGAGAGAGAAATTACAGGAGTGTGTGAATAACAATAGAAAGTTGGAAATGGGGCTAGTGACATCAGCAGAGTCAGTGTGATGCCTAAGGTTTGGCTGGCGTAGGTCGGGGGGCTCTTCCCTGACATAGTGAATGGGGGAAGAGGAGAAATGAAGATAATGAGTTTAGTTTTGGATCAGGAGACATGCAGATGCTCACATTTCTCCTTTTACTCAGTTAGTGTAAAATTTTTTTAAAGCATAACGTATTATCTGAGCAGATTTTTAAATAGTTCTTTTGTGTGAGCTTATAAGGTTTTTTTCTTTACTAATATCTTTATTCTTTGTGTTTATTGAGTAAAATATAAACAATAGTATGTAACCAGGCTTCACTTGTGCATAGGTTATGTTCATTTATTATGTTCCTGATTTGAAATCTATACCAGTCTTTTCACGCGTCCTCTGTTAGCAGTGTCTTTCCTTTCTCCTATGCTTCAGTAATTTATTAATTATATAGTGATATAAAAAACTAGGTTACCTGAACAAATGTGTCTACTTGAAAGTGCTTTCCTCATAACTTAAATAGAAATAATTCTCATAGTCTCCAGAACATCATGGCTTTATGCAAATTTGGTAGAAAAGCAAATGTCTAGACCGAGTTCTGAAAATAAGGTAATTTTCAGTAAACATAAAGAGGACAAGATTGTTTGCATTTTAGTGATTTATTTATTTTTTTATCTTTCTTAGTTGAAATGATTTAATTTTGTTCTTCGTTTGGGTAAATAACTACCTCAAACAACTTGTTATATTGAAAGATTAACTGTTATAAATGGAAATAAATAGATTGTGTGTGTGTGTATTCTGATATTTAGTATTCAGGCATTGTATTTAATATGTTTTACTTTATATTTACACAAATAATTTGTCTTCAGTGATTTTGGAATTCAGTTTTTTTCCTTACTTGAATCTAATTGTTTTTAAGAAGCTTATGCTCTGTTAGGTATTCTTACATGTTATTGTCAAGAAAGTTCTGTCTTTAAGAAAAAAATATATAGCCAACCTTTTTTTTTCTTCTTCCATAGCCTTTGTTTAGTACCAGTCACCCTTTTACTTTCCAATTGTTCTAAAACTGATGTGGATGTAATAGTTGATCTTCGGCATAAAACAACAAGGTAAAGGTTTATTTAGTGCAAAATTATTTTTTAGTTTAAGGTTTAAAATGATTTGAGAGAATTTAATACTTTGAAATTATGCAAATAAATTACCTACAATGGATAGAGAAAGTTTGCTTGGTCTCGCTCTGATTTTTTGTTTGGTGTTACATAAGACCATAAGAGGATTGTCCAAACATAGTAGTGACAGAATGGAAAGCAATTTTCAAGAGCAGCAAATGATTTTTGCCAGAAACAGAATACTTTATGAAAGTTTGTTGGTAATAAAGAACACTAATTGAAAATCAGCAAGTTTGTGCTAGTAGCTTATTAAAGGTTTTGTGTGTGTGTGTGTGTGTGGTTACAAAATAATGCTTTAAAAAAGTCCAGGTCCACATTCCTATGTCTGATACTTTTAGAGCCAGATGCTTTTTTGCAATTCAGAATTTTTTTTGTATTTTACAAAAGTAATGTGAAGTATATACTGAATATTGTATAACGCCACAGACAGAATATGGATGGGGCAGCTCCCAGAAATCCAACACAT
The DNA here is from genome assembly GCF_000243295.1 of Trichechus manatus latirostris. Classification (NCBI taxonomy): domain Eukaryota; kingdom Metazoa; phylum Chordata; class Mammalia; order Sirenia; family Trichechidae; genus Trichechus; species Trichechus manatus. The sequence continues at coordinate 3,615,695 of NW_004444111.1, forward strand.
GGTGTGTACGATTATGTGTACCATAAATTAGTTTACTAATGTCTTTTTGGTGGGCACTGGATTATTTTCTGTTTTTTAATATTCTAAACAACACAGATAATATAAGCATTCTTGTATACACATTTTTATGTGTATATGACTGAGTGGTTAAAAACTCAGGTTTGAAGTCAGTTCTATCATTTACTAGCTGTTGTAAGCATTGAATGAGATAATCCACTCTTAGCATTGTACCTAGAAAATGGTATTTGTTAATAAATGTTAGCTATTATAGTAACAGTAATAAGTATTGTCATTATTTTGATTATTAAGAAATAGTTGGTTTTATAAAATAATTTCTAGAAATAGAATTGCTAGATTAAAGGAATATGATAATAAGACTTTGGGAATATTACAAAGGAAAAAAAACTCTACAACTTACCATTTGCCTTCTCCCTTAGTCCAGAAGCATTGGAAATCCATGGATCATTCACATGGCTTGGACAAACACAATATAAACTTCAGCTTAAAAGCCAGGAGATTCGCAGTTTGCAGCTGAAAGCATGCTTTGTTCACACAGGTGTTTATAACCTTGGAACTCCTAGGGTATTTGCTAAGTTATCGGACCAAGTTACGGTGTTTGAAACAAGTCAGCAGAACTCCATGCCTGCCCTGATCATCATCAGTAATGTGTGACGACTTAAAAATTTGTACTGAAAACATAAGACTCAGTTTTATTTTGTGGAATGGGTTTACAGCAGTATTTGAAATACCTAACTTGTTATGGAGGTTGTTGTCAGGTTACTCAAAATACTTGTCAATTTTTTGGTGATGCAAAGCACGTTGGACTGAGAATACTTATATTCTTCTTTAAACCCTGGTACTAATTCACACGCTCATAATACAGAATTTCAGCGTATCTGTGCACCTTATTAGGCCACATCTTAAAAATGTCTAAGTCTGCTGTTACAGGTTATTGATGGTATATGAATATTAGGAGATGATTTTGAGGAAGGAAAGACCTTGTTGGCAATACTCTTTTTAAGCCAGTCTATAAATTCCAGCTTTACTGTGAAGTTCTGTAGAGTGTTAAATACAAATTTTCCTGTCTTGCTTCACATAATTCTCTAAAATCAGTTTTGAACTTTGGTTATAGAGTCTTCATATTTCAGTATCTGGTGGTCCCTATGGCTTATATATAACTTTGTAAAAAGAAAAATAAAAGTTTTTTCTTATGCTTTGAGTATACTTCTGAAAGGAGTTTGACTTTTTTCCCTCATTCATCTCAGTATAGAGTGCACTATTTCACAACATGAGATTTTTTTGTCATTTAAACTATCATATTCTTTATTATGTAACTTTAACAATTGAGTTGATCTGTTTAAAATATAAATCTACTCAAGGTAATTAAAAATAAGCTTTTCACAAATGTATTATATTTATAACAAATGTACTGTAAATAGAATAAAGACATGATATTCACTGTATAGACTTATTAGATGCCTTTTTTTAAACTTTGTTTCCTCAAGACTTAACCATATTCTTTATTTGAAATGTATGCCAACCATATTATTATAGCTAGTATCAGACCAATTTCCTCGGTAAGTTTTGTTGTCATTGTTTCCAAAAGTGAAGTACAGTTCTTGTTCTTACAGACTATGATAGCCTTGTTATACATGAGCAAATTAGTTTTGTTTTTAAATGTGTCATGTCTGATCCCTGTTTACAAATTTGGGTAGTCTATTTACATCCTGGTAGTAAGGAAGATCAGTGTTTTTTGAACCTATTATGAGTAAATGCATTCTAGAGCTGATTCTGGTAATGCTAGACTAGATAATCTAGCCTTCCAGCTGAAGAAAACTAAAATGTCTGAGCAAAATATAAGGAGATATCTCCCTGTGAAACAAAATGTTAGCAATATAGTCAGTTATTAGTGGACCAGAATGCAGGAGAAGAAAGTCCAGAGAGGTGAAGCTAGCATTTAGGACCATTTTGCCCTGGGGGTGTTTGCCAATTTAGGAAGAAGCAACTGAGAGGCAGAGCTTTACGTTTGACATGCCAATTTAGGAAGAAGCAACTGAGAGGCAGAGCTTTACGTTTGACAGGCTTTTGAGACAAGAAATATAGTTAGGGGAAATAATCTAATCTGAAGCAAGGATAATGGTGGCTGCCTAAATCTAAATCTTCCTATACGTTCTCCAAAAAAGTATATAAATTAACAAGAAGAGTAAATTAAACCGCACATACTGCTTTTAGCATAACTAGACAGAGAATACTGCTAACTTCAACTTATCTGTAAGTGGGTTACGTAATGCTAAATTCCAGTAAGCTATCTCAAGCTTCTGCTGCAAGCATTTGTGAAGAGTAGGGGTAGGGGCGACAAGGGTTTGGGATGTGAATGGGGAAAGAGAACAGAGGGCATAAGGGTGAACTGAAATCACTCTAGAAAAAGAGAAGGGCTACCCTAAATGTAAAAAGGGGCCCTTGTGGTGCAGTGGTTAAGAGCCGTGGCGTGCTATGGCTGTGAACCAAAAAGGTCGGCAGTTCAAATCCACCAGCTGCTCCTTGGAAACCCTATGGAGCAGTTCTGCTCGGTCCTAGAGGGTTGCTGTCTGGTAGATCAGAACACTGATGATAGGCAAGGCATTTAAGAGGAAGTAAGATCTAAGGTGCCAGTTTCCAAAAGACGTCTCATCTTGGGGAGAAAAGATTTAATAGGAAAAGTTTCCCTTCGGGTGACAGAGGAAAAAAACAAGAAGGGAAAATTTAGGCTTCAGCAAGACCGAACCACAATATTGAAGGAACCACCAACTTCCCCTCAACTAAAAAAGAACCCAAAAAGCCTTTCATTCTTTGAAGAAATTGTACTATACTACACTGACAGGAGAGGGTACTCTTGATCATGGAATCTTGAAAGCCACCCAGAACCCCAACCATGTCTACTAAATGAATAGATAAAAACAGTCCTTATCAATACAAAGCTACTATAAGAAGAAAAAATTTGAACCAAAATATTTCAGCTGATAAACATCCACCCCATCCCTCCCAGCACAAACAAGCAATACGCACCAAGCTTAATTAAATATCCTCAAGCAAGTATTTGGGGATAATTTAAAAAAAAAAAATCTTGATTCAAATTTAAAAATCAAGGGGAAAAAGAGGGAAAAGAGGGAGGTAAGAAAATAGTTTATTGAAATGGGGAAAGACAAAACTAGCTAAAAAATGAAAAATTACAAAATACCACAGAAGAATAGATTGAGATGAAAAATTAATGGGCCTTGAAGTAAGGGAGAAAAGCAATCGAGAATGAAAATGAAAGAATTATGTCGACCAGTAAGAATGTGTACTCTGTTAAAAAAAGAGATTTATTGAAGGTTGAGGACAGTTCGATCTGGGGACACATCTGATCTCACAAAATGAAACCAAGCCTCTGAAATGGTGGAGTAGAGGCATTTTTATGAGGCAAAGTACAACATTCTGATTGGAAGTTGCAAGATTAGGTAAGCAGGAGGCAGGACAACTCAAAGGGGGCATTACAGCAATTGCTTGGAAACATGAAAGTGGGCTGTTTGGATTGGTTAGTTTAAATACATATGACTAAGGGTAGTTTTATAGGGTGGTCACAAGGTAGTTATCTTAAAACATTTCCTGAGAGGGGCTGAGGGGATTCCTGATGTCAAGGGGATTCCTTGTGTCAAGACCCTCGCTTAGGAACATTCTTTCCATATCTTTAGTTTAACCACAGACAAAACCAATTCCTTTACTATGTACTTAAGTCTGTCTAAGGTTTTGACTGTTGCAGGGGAAATAAAAGCTAAGCAGGAGCAGGGGCTTAGACCTGGGCCCATCATTCTGATACGAGTCAGGCACCTCAGTTTTGGAACTCAAAATTAAAAGGGTTAGAAACAGGTTGAAATGAAATACAAAGATATAAAGATAATGCAAAAGAACTAATATTTAAAACTATAATCCAAGAAAACTGTAGAAACAAATGGAAACCTGAAGCGGCATATTAAAAATGTCCATGGTGTGTCTGGGAAAAATTGACCCAGAAGTAAACCTAAACAAAACCATCAGACTTAAAACATAAATTACCCTTTTGTGCCTATGGACCAAAAAAAACACATATAGGGCAAGAATATCAGATTGGCATCGGACTTCTCATGAGTGACATACAAAGTAAGATGACAAGCTGGATTTTCAAGAAACTCCAAAAGTGTGAACAAAAATTTTTATCGCTAACATCACTCAGGTTTCAAGGTTTTCAGCATACAACAACTTGGGGAATGGGTTCTCAGGAGTTGTTCTTAAGGAGTAGAGGTGGGTGAGCTACAGCCCATGGGCCAAACTTGATCCACAGCTTGTTTTTGTGCAACCTACATGTATCAGTATGAACTCATGATTTTTAATACAGGTTAAAATACAGATTTAATTTTTAATACAGATTTTTAATACAGACTTATAATGGGGTCATCCCTTCTGATGACCCCGTTGTATTGGTTCTGACATAAGTCGAATACCTTTTTTTTTTCAGTTTTCATTATTGCCTGCTATGCGGCAGTGGTTTGAACAATAAATTGTAACATTAAACATCTGCGAGTGAACAACTGAGAATGATAGCATCAGCAAATAATGCAGTAATACAACATTGTATGTAGTACATATTACTAATGCTAAGATGTACAAAAAAAAAGGATGGGTGCGATTAGTTGTAACTCAAATACGTTGTAATTTGAGGACTACTTGTAGATAGAAAAATATAGGTGTAGAAATAGATGAGTGTGAATTTCCTAGCTTTGTCCTCTAAAAAGGCATAGATGCAATGATAACCCAGTAGATGAATACATCTAGTGCCCCAGACCTTGGTTTCTAAATATCATTATTTACTGAAAGGAACCGAGGCGTTGGAGAAATGGCTGATTCCAAGGCTGGGACAGGGGAAATATTAGTGCCTGTAACATCTTGTGCCAGAAAGTAAAGAAGTCATGTCTGTTGCATAAAACTCACCCCAAAATTTAAGAGGCTTAAAATAACCATTTATTTTTCTCAGGATTTTGTGGATTGGCAAATTGAGCTGGGCTCCGCTGAACTTTTTTTCCCCTAGTCTTAACTCATGCAACTGCAATCAGCCATCAGCTAGATAGCTGTGTTTCTAGGGGTTGACTGGTTGTTAGTGGAAGAGGCTGCATAGGCCTGGCTCACTATTATTCACTCCCCATTGCTAACCGCCACATTGTCTCGTGATTTTTCCCTCCGGTTCCAGTCTGTACAAAAAGGTTCAAGATTAACCGATGTTCCTCCCTGGAGGGTGGAAAACAAGTGATAATGATCTAAGAATGAAAAACCAAACAAAGCACCCATCTTGTGACAAGAAAAAGCAGGATGTCACCAGATAACCTCTAAGAATACCAGTAGAAGGTTAACTCACCTAAGACATCATCACCTCAAGGGGAAACTACCACAAAAGATCCATAATCCTGTCGCTATAAAAGACTTCAGCCGATCTCCAGTGGAGGAGATGGGTTTTTTTTGGAGGAATCTATTCCCCTCTGTCTCCTATATATCGATATATAATAAACATCTTGCTGCTCACCTCACGCCGTCTCAGAACGGCTATTGCAGCAGGCGGCTCCAATCTGCGTTATTGCGGTAACATTAGCTGGGGCAAAAGGATGGCACATGTCTCAGCATCCAGCAGGCTAGCCTGGGCTTGTTCACGGGGAGGCCCAGGGTTCCAAGAGCAGTAAGAAAAGATAAACCTGTTGGGCTTAAATATGGTAACAATTGTGAAGCTGGTTCAGGACTGAACAACATTTTGTTTTGTTATTCATAATGCCCTTCTGAGTTGGAGGTCATCCAACAACAACAATCTGGAGCAGTTCCTCAGCCTTTGTCTTTTGTATTAACATTTTTGAAGAGTACAAAGCAGTTTCTTTGGAGACGATCTCTAAATTCTGGTTTAAGGATTAGATTCAGGTTATGTATTTTTTGGACGAATATTAAATAAGTCATGTTTTGTTCTTCTCCTTGCATCATGAGGAAGCACGTAATTTGTCCAGTTATTGGTGATATAAAGATTGATCACTTGGTAAAGGTGGTACTCACCAGATATCTCCACTATAGAGTTATTTTTTCTTATAATTAAGAAGTGATTTGTGGAGAGACTGACAATGTTTAAATGTCCTATTCCTCATCAAAATTTTCAAAGATTTGTTTTAGCATTCATTGATGATTTTTTCAAGATTATGTCACAAAATGATGATTTTTGTAACTCCATTTCATCTATATTTATTAGTTGACATTCTCCTGTAAGGAAAATCTTTTCCCTTCTTCATTTATTTTATCGTCAATGTTATTGAATGGGGTTTGCTCCATTACTAACCATCATTGTTTATTTTGATGATCAAATTGTCACAGATTTAGCCTTCAAGTACCCCTTTCAAGCTGGCTGTCATGTCTTTCTGACGTGTTCCCATCAGTTAGTATTATTTTTAGCATTTCTGGGGTAGATTGATGGCACAAATAGCCAGCAATTATTATCCACCTTGTATCCACATCTCCTGTTGATGTACTTTTGTGCTCCCATTAAGTCTCTGAGCTTGGCCGTGGTATTTAACAAACAACTCTAAATTTCCTGATGCTAGTAAGTGTATCGTGGATATGTTAAAAAAAAAAAAAAAATCCTTGCTAGTAAATGCACTCTGAATTATTAAGAGGGCATGATGTGTGCAACTGACTACCAAATGGATCAGAATATATATATTTGTATTATGTATAGAAAGAATGATGAAGCACGTGGCAAAATTCTAGCAGTTTGTGAATCTGAGTGCAGGGAATACAAAAGTTCTCTGTACTATTCTTGCAACTTTTCTGTAAGTTTGAAATTATTTCAAATCAAAAGCTCTGATATCTTGTAACTGAAAAAATTAATTTTAAGAGTTACCCACTGTTATGCAAATATCTCCAACCTTCATATCAAAGTCACTTGTTTATGGACTGAAGAGACATCCTTTGCAAATTAGGGACTTAAGGAGTCTCGGGCTATTTTTTTCCCCCACCTACACCCCTTGCTGTTGAAAAGACCGGCAGGTAGGCAGGGCACAGGAGGGAAGGAGAACTGAAAAAACAAAGAAACCAAACCCGTTGCCTTGGAGTCAATCCCAAGTCATAGTCGACCCTGTAGGACAGAGTAGAACTGCCCCATAGGGTTTCCCAGGAGCACCTGGTGGATTTGAACTGCTGACCTTTTGGTTAGCAGCCGAACTCTTAACCACTGTGCCACCAAGGTTTCCTTCCAGTGCTGAGAATTCCCTTGAGCAACTGTGCAGGACACAAAGGGCATCACAGCAAAGTCTGATCAGGAACCGGCCTGGAGGGGAAACCGAGGCCATGGCCACAGAGCTCAGACATGACACAGGTGGGATGTCTCCTCCTGGCCCCAAGATACCATAACAGGTGGCGTATTTCCCTGTCATTTACTGGAGTCAGGGGAGTGTCCATCACTTGAGGGGCAGCAGGAACAGCAAAGACCACGGCCTGCTGAATACCAAAAACAGTTACTGAGAGAAAAGTGAAGACAGGGAAGATGTGAGCAGGCGGGGCAGGGAGAGGGGAAATGAAAAAGAGAAAATTAAGATAATGGGATATTGTTGGTTGTTAGGTGCCATCAAGCCATTTTTAACTCATAGTGACTCTATGTGACAGAGTAGAGAACTGCCCCATAGGGTTTTGTAGCCTGTGATCTTTATGGAAGCAGATCACCAGGTCTTTCTCCTGTGGAGCCATTGGGTGGGTTCAAACCACCAGCCTTTGGGTTAGCAGCTGAGCTGAGCATTTCATCGTTTGTGCCACTAGGGCTCTTGATGGAATTTTAAGGTGGGACAAATGTTTAAGAGCAGGAACTACGGGACCAAGCTTCCTCAGTTCAAATCCTAACTCTGCCCCTTCTAGGCTTGGCCTACTTGGATGAGCTGCCTAATTTCTCCGAGCCTCGGGCTCCTCATCTGGAAAATAGGGCTAGCAATACAACCTACCTCAGAGGGTTGCTGTGAGCATTCAGTGAATGAATGAGCTGATAACACTGGGTACAAGGGTTACTATATCGGTGTTAGATCTAGTTACAGGGAAGCAGAGTAAGCTCAAGGGTGACTTGCCCACGGCCTACACCAGAATCTGTGAATGTGGTGTGGGGTAAAGAATTTACTTAAAGCAATTTGGTCTTTGTCCTTGGTTCCTGAGAGGTAAATCTAAACCCTTGGAATTTCCCAAGTAATTGAAGTAACTTTGTTATCTATACGCTTCCAGACCAGTCTGAATAGATTATGCTAATGAGGTAACTCAGCTCAGGAGTGGGAGGCCTGAGTCACTCAATCGTAACTACTTAATGTGGTCCCAATAAAGGCTCTGGACACTAAGCTCCATGGGCTTCCTGGTTGGTGAAAGTCATCAATGCCCATGGGAGGGTTTTGTTGTTGTTAGGTGCCACTGAGTTGGTTCCGACTTAGAGTGACCCTATGTACAACAGAACAAAACACTGCCTGGTCCTGCACCATTCTCACAATTGTTGCTATGTTTGAGCCTATTGTTGCATGGGAGGGGGTAGTGCATTCCTTTTTGGGACATGAATGCTCCACGTTGGGAACCCTCCCAGACCTTGCCATAGGTGTCTCTTCATTTGCATCCTTTTTGCTGTAATAAAAAAGTGTATATAGCACTAAAAAAAAAAAGTTACCCACAATTAACACACCTTATATTAAGTAGTAAGGGGAAGAGGAAAAATTGGATAATATAAATGGAGCCCCGGTGGTGCAGTGGTTAAGAGCTATGGCTGTTGACCAAAAGGCTGGCAGTTCAAATCCACCAGCTGCTCCTTGGAAACCCTATGGCTCAGTTCTACTCTGTCCTGTAGAGTCGCTTTGAGTTGTAATCGACTCGACAGCAACGGGTTTGTTGTTTTTGTTTTTTTTTTTTTTTTTGTTACCATGGTCCTGGTGTCTGCAACTGATGATGTGTCAGTGGCTGGTATTTGTAACTTCCTTCTTCCACTACCCAATCTACTTTCCCTTTGCCCTTAACCAGCACCTTTGCTGCTCTTGATTCTTTACCTGGCAGAGTGACCAAACTCCTCATTCCTGACAACCTGGTTCTTAATTGCCTGCCTGCCACTGGATATGAGAGTTCTTAAGAGTTTTCCTGAGAATCTTCTGGTTTCAGGCATCCTCCTTCTTGTCCCCACTGTATAGAACCAGTCCTATTTTCCTCTAGTAATTAGAATCAGTAACCTTGGTCAGTACAGAAACTTCCTCCTTTGCTCATTCTATAGTATGAGGAATCTAGTGGCTAGCTGGCAGTCTTAGCTTCCAGTTCACTGGCACCTTTGTTGTGCTCCCTGGTGAAAGCATTCCTCCCTTGGGAACTTAAGCCCCCAAACCAGCAGATCTCACAGTTGGAATAGGAAACAAAACTTTCTTGAATGTGTCATTAGAGTGACATTGTGAGGAGACGTTCCCATTTCCACCCCTTGTTCCTATATCTCCCAAGACTAGTGCTATGCTAATAAACTAGAGGCCAACCAAAAAAACCAAAGCCATTGCCAGGGAGTCAATTCCAACTTATAGCAAGCCTAAAGGACAGAGTAGAACTGCCCCATAGGGTTTCCAAGGAGAAGCTGGTGAATTCAAACTGCTGATCTTCTGGTTAACAGCTATAGCTCTTAATCACTATGCCACCAGGGTTTCCAAACTAGAGGCAGGCAAACTTTTTCTGTGACGTGCTAGATAGTAAATACTTTAGGCCTTGCAGGCAAGAAAGCTACCATAGATAATGCATAAATAAATACGTGTGACTGTGTTCCAATAAAACTTTATTTACAAAAACAGGTGGCAGGCTAGAATTGGCCCACCATCTGTAGTTTGCCCACCCCAAACTAAACCATTTGCATTTAAGTTAATGTATATTTTATAATTTCCCTAAGAATTATAGTGAGTACCTACGTTAGTCTGTATAACTGATGGACGCAGTTAGAGTCAGTGGATATTCGGGAGAAAAGAACTGCTCACAGGAATGTTTAAGTTTCCACTTCTTGTGAGGTAACAATTGCCTATAGGTATAAGAGGAGTGTGTTTGCAATTTCTCCTGGGCTCCTAGACTACCCTAAACTTTTAGTGTCAGTCTGGGCACCCGGTAGAAGTTGGGATAAATGCTTTGGGGGCTTCTTCCAGCATCAAAATTTGATGTATTTATTACTTTTATTTGTATTACCATCTCATGTTAATACAGAATTTAAGGCAGGTAAACTGGTCATCTGCTTCTGTTAAGACTACAGCCAAGAAAACCCTAAGGAGCAGTTCTACTCTGTAACACATGGGGTTGCCATGAGTCAGAATTATAGGCTGGCAGTTCTACTCTGTCCTATAGGGTCACTAGGAGTCATAACTGACTCGATGGCAACGGGCTTAGGTTTTTTGTTTTTTTTTTTTGGTAACAACGATAACAACAAGTTTTCTCTCAATCTTGTAGTTTTATTGAGTCTGGGGAAACATCTAAACTGAATCACTTTCTACTTCTTGGCTACTGATTGATTTTTGTGTGGATTAGTGGTTGTCTCCCCAGAATTCTCTATTCCTGGTATAAACTATGGAAATTTTAAGTGAGACCAATTAAACAAAATTAAAATAACATTAAAAACCTCAGGGGCTCCTTGAGGATGATGAGAGGGAAATCTGAAGTGACAGTTTTGCTTTGACACAGGGTGACATTGCCAGTACAGTTTTGGAACTAGGACGAGACAGTGGAGGAGGAGAAAGCAGAGAGAGCAGAGCAGAGGGAGAAGGGACACCCCATTTCTTTCAATGACGGATTTTACTAAAACCCAGCAAGTGATTTCTGAAACCAACTATATCCACTAGAGGGCATCAGAGGTGCAATTTTGCCCCAGTGACGCCTTTCCCATTTGCCTTTAAAACAGTAAAACTAGCTTCATATGAAGTAGAATTTAGTGAATGGGGATTGGCTTTAAGCATTTTTTTCTTCTGCTACAAAGAATTAGAATCAGGGAAGTTATGATAGTTTATCAACCTAAGGTACTAAAGACCTCAACCCAGGAAATACTTCGTAATTAAAATTATTGCTGACTTTTTAGTAGAGTCATTACCTCAATTCAGAGAATGAGGATGGATGGGTTTTCATGAAACTTTTAATATTTTAAAACATTGCAAAGTTTTATTCCCCAGAAAGTCACCTAATTTGTTATAGTGCAATCTAAAATGGAGGCTGAAATTATAAAAAACGTGGGTAAGAATCCTTCCACCCCCACTTGTTAACTATGGGCAAATCTCTTAACCTCTTTGTTTTTGTCTAACACAGCACTGTTTCATACACTTGAGATGGTGATTTTTAAAGTGCTTGGAACATGGATGTTGTTCAGTAAATACTGGTTGAACCGTGTGTTGGTGAATTCAATTGAACTCCTAGAAAATTCCTCCTAGTGGGATTTGAACTTTTAGGGCAAGATGACTCAGAAGAGAAGAAGGGCCCTAGGCTGTTATGAAGAACAGTAAAACTTACCAGCTTGATTCAATCGTTGGGTAACCTCATATAGTATCTCATAGTCACCCAAAAGTCAAAATCTGGGACTGTTTAAAAAGGGGGGCAAAAGTAATCTTTCAAATTTTAAAACAAGTTATAATAATATAAGCTAAAATGTAGATTTCAAAATCAATAACAAGATTGATGTATCGAATGCACATAAAGTATTTAAATAGTTTAAGTGTTTAAAGATAGATTGTAATATGGTAATAGGACATAATTTTTGCCAACGAGACTACCTAGGATGAACAGCTCCTCGATCAGACCACCAGGATTTGAATTCTGGTTTTATAGCTTATTAGATATGAGACTTTGGGAAAGTAACTTAACCACCCACCTTAGTTTTCACATCTGTATAATATGGCAATAATAGTTCCCATCTCACTGGGTCATTGTGAGGATCAAATTCCATAAACTTCTTAGTTCAGTGCCTGACAAGTAGTAAGTACTCAATAAAATCTATTATAATGTTTAAACATGATTTACTTTAATTCTATTTGAGAATTCTCTTTGCAAGCCCCTCGAATAGATGCAATTTCAAATGGCTATACGAACCATAAACCTATAATCAATTCTATGTATAACAACCACTGTGCTGTTTTAAGTTTCCAATTCAGTTCAAGATTATAGGCTTTGTTTTGATGGCAGATTTGGGCCTCATGCACATCATTCATGAGATTTGCTTCTTTCAAACCAACCCTTAATACTTAGAACAGTATAGAACACATACTGGAATTTCTTGTTGAGTTAAATGGAAGAAATGTATTGATTGAATTACTTTTTGTATATTACAAGCTGAATGAATTTTAACGGTGCCAATGTACAACAGCTGTTCAAAGGCTGTAATATAGCATATGTATACCAAAAAAACCCAAACTCATTGCTGTTGATTCCGACTCACGGTGATCCTATAGGACAGAGTAGAACTGCCCCATAGGGTTTCCAAGGAGCAGCTCCTAGCATACGTGTAATGCTTTTCAAATTACAAATATTTATAATCCTGGAATTTAGTTTAATAAAAATGAGCTTCTAAAACGAAATTCACATACTTGTATGCATATGAATTCATTTTTCTGTTAAAAGAATGGGAAAAACAATCAGAACAACTGAGCCTTTTATCCATGACAAAAAGTTTAATAGTTTTAGGGAAGTGGAAACACTGGGTTAGCTTCTGTATTGTGCTTTTTTTTTTTTAACACACATTTTCATTAAAAATGATATCAAGTGTAGGAGTTCTCATGAGTTATTCAACAAATATTAATAGTCTCTTGCATGGGCACTGTTCTAGGTACTAGAAGTACTATCCTGGGCATTGGCTGCAATTATATCTAATGTTAAATTTAAAATGTTCATTTTTAGTTTAACAGGTAGGAACTTCAAACAACTATATGAATACAGCATTTGTGAAGAATCAGAATCTCATGTTTGAAAGACAGGAAAATGTTTTGCTATATGAATTTACTAATCAATGACATCTTTTGTTTTCTTTTTTCTAGTTATTATATTTAAAATTTTTTGCTCACTTTTTAAATAAAAAGTATGTAAATATATACAGTAAAATTCATTCCTTTGGGTGTACACCTCTCAGTGTTGACAAAATATGGTCATGTAACTGGCATCCCCATTCAGATATAGAATTGGTCCATCCCCTCCAAAGTTCCTTCATGCTGTCTCTTTGTAGTCAACAACCTCCCCAGCCCCAAATCCTGGCAACCACTGATCTATTTTCTGTTTCTGTAATTTTCCTCTTCCAGAACGTCATATAAATGGAATCATACAGTATGTAGCCTTTGGTCTCTGGCTTCTTTCACTTACCACTCTGCATTTGAGAGTGACCTACATTGCTTCATGTAGCAGTAGTAGTAGTAGTATTCCACTGAATGGGTGTACCGAAGCTTGTTTATCCATTCACCAGTCCGAAGACATTTAGGTTATTTCCAGCTTTTGGTGATCATGAATAAAGTTGCTATAAACACACACATTCATGTTTCTGTGTAAACATAAGTTTTTATTTCTTTTGGATGAATTCCTAGAAGTGGAATTTTTGGGTCATAAAGTAGTGTATGGTTAACTAGATAAGAAACTCCCAAACTCTTTCCTAAAGTGGCTGTACCATTTTGCATGCCCCCTGGCAATGAATAGAGTTTTTATTGCTGCATCCATGCCAGCAATTGGTGTTGTCAGGTTTTTTGGATTTTAGCCATTTTAATAGATGTGCAGTCATAACTCATAGTGGTTTTAATTTGCATTTCTCTAGGAGTCATTACATTAAATTTGTGGTTGTTGTTCATAGAATGTGTACCCATAGTTTGTACTGTATTTGTCATGGTGTGTAAATCCAGACATCTTTTAATATTTGAGGGCCCTCTTTGTATGTTTTTGCTTTTGAGGAAAATCACTTTGTATTCATTAGAGGTTTATACCCAGTTTCAATATCCTGAGGGGCATGTGACGTGCCTTTATTCATCCATTTCTCTCTTTTCTATCGTGCAATTCTCCTCCTTCCCATCTCTATATACCTGACTGCCTATGGATCTTCTCAAATTTGGTAAAGGAGTTAAGTAGGAGAAGCAAGGGTCAAAAAAGGTCTTACCTGATTGGTATTCTGATAATTCTGGCATTGGTACTGAGTACTCTCATCTTAGCAGTTGTTTAAAGCTGACTCTTTATCATGGGGTGTTTTGTGGGTTCTTGGAAGACCTGCCTCTTCCATTGCTGGAGATCTCTCACCTAAAGTTCCCCAAATGTGGGCAGTACCTCCTTGGGTGTCTGTTTATGGCTGTCTCTCTCTCTCTCTCTCGAGGTCCCAGTTCCTCTAGGTGAATTTCTTACAGAATGCCTATATAAATCCAGCTGCAGAATGGCTTTCTGTCCTGCACGGTCCACATCTTGTACTTAGTCCCAACAAATTGCAAAGGCAAACCATTGCCAATGCAGCCACCTTTTCTTCCTCCTCTATCAGAGGAACTAGTCAGACCCAGTCTCTTGCCCTTAGGCTTTTCCAGTCATGGTCTGTCGCTCATCTCTCTTCCTGTAGCGCCCATGGGCTCCAGGCCAACCGAGAAGTTCCACTGAAAACTTCTCTAGACGTCTAAACTTCACCGTTTTATACCCTTCAGGTGGCTGTTGAGTCAACTGGATATTAACTGTTGCCCTTGTGAATTCTGCACTGGTCATTTAGCACCTCAATTTGGAATATGAAAGCACTTTCCACCTTTTATTTTATTCTTAGACTTTTATGACATCAGTGAAAATGGAGACAGAAAAAGTCTCATCTTAACAACCTATTTCATTTCTTATACAAAACAATTTAGGTTTCTTTTTTTTTTTTTCATTTTTGTTTACTTACTTAATTATTGTACTTTAGTTGAAGGTTTACAGACCAAACTAGCTTCTCATTAAACAATTAGTACACATTGTTTTGTGACATTGGTTACCAACCCCACAACATGTCAACATTCTCCCCTTCTTGACCTTGGGTTCCCCATTACCAGCTTTCCTGTTCCCTCCTGATTTCTAGTCCTTGCCCCTGAGTTGGTGTGCCCCTTTAGTCTGTTTTGCTTTATGGTCCTGTCTAATCTTTGGCTGAATGGTGAACCTCAGGAGTGACTTCATTACTGAGCTAAAGGGTGTCCGCGGACCATACTCTCAGGGTTTCTCCAGTCTCTGTCAGACCAGTAAGTCTGTTTCTTTTTTTCAGTTTAGGTTTCTTTTTATCATTATTATTGAATCTTGGCCATTTCCAAAGGGTAATGCAATCAAACTGTTCTCACAAGGTGTTGTTTTTCTCTTCTTCAAAAGTTATACTCTATTCATTTCTGTTTCAATTTTCTCTCTTTTCTCAATCCTGTTCTCAGTAATCTTGTTTTTCAGCAGTATCGCTTCATTGTGCTATGTCCTCTATAGATTTGATTTATACCCTGGTTATATTTTTATCTTCCATTTCTTCACATTATTCCTGTGAATTTTTTTTTTTTTTTGGCTTTTTATATTTTAATTTCATGGCTAAATCTCTAGTCACATATTCTTTCTGTGCTATGGCAATATTGTTCAGGTATTTTTTCTTGTTTTTCTCTTTTTCTTGGGAGTGTACTTATATCTCTATCTCCATCTCCAGCTATATCTATCTATCATTCTGTCTAAATATCTGTTTGTCTGTCTTCTGTCAGTCTGTCAGTCAATCTATCTATCCCCTAGTCTTTTTTTTTTATTTAAATAAGTGAATTCCTTGACCAGCTATTTACAAGAAGTTCATGTAAGGTTGGAGTGTGCATGTTTGATAATGCTGTGTTCCAAGCTAACAGC
Organism: Trichechus manatus latirostris; assembly: GCF_000243295.1. Classification (NCBI taxonomy): domain Eukaryota; kingdom Metazoa; phylum Chordata; class Mammalia; order Sirenia; family Trichechidae; genus Trichechus; species Trichechus manatus. The sequence continues at coordinate 3,631,562 of NW_004444111.1, forward strand.
AATTTTCCTTTTGACCCAAGATTGTGGATATGAGTCATTTTAGCCTTTGCTGTTTTTCAGTCAACTAAGATTAGCAGCTGTAGTAATTTTTGTTGAACATTTTGCCTCCACCTTGCCTCATTACAAGACTTTCCTTTACAAAAATGGCTTGTTAGTATAATTTTTTGTTCAGCCCTCCCTTCTCTGCTCTTCTTCAGATTTAAACTCAAAACAGGGAGATTCATCTTGGCTTTCATGACAGAATGTCCTTATCGTCTTCCGCCAACACCTCAATCTCCTTTTTAAGCTATTTTTTCTTTATTCAAAGATTAACATTTGGGCCTAATTATACGTTAAAGTGTAGGCTGGTTTTGCTACAGCGTGAGGTTTCCTATTTAAAAAAAAAAGGTGAGGGAGGGGTGGGGAGGTTAGTATTTACTCCTATTCCTTTTTTATTTCCCGTGCTTCTATGGAATCTTGGGTTAATAATCATAGAAAACCATAAAAAAGTGTTTTTCTACTGGATTTTTGGGGCACATAATTAAGTATTTAAAAATTAACTGTGCTCAAGGACTAGATGAGTAAATAAAGACAACAAAGAAATAGCAGTATAATAAAAAAAGATTCCAGAGTAATCAGAAATTCTCTGCAGATAAATAAAATTGTTCTGCAATCTATATGTCCTTAAATGATGGACATAAAACAAGCTTTTAAAATATTCTTATATGATAAATGAAAGCTAAGCCTAATGCTATTCTTTAGAAAGCTGTTGTTCTATTATGAAAAAAAGAAATTTGGACTCAAGGAAAGGTTAATTAAAATCCAGGAAATACCTGTTAGTCTAAAATAAATTTCAGTTGGGGAGATTCAAAGCTCCTTGTTAAATTTAATATTTAAAGAATTGGGACTGTCTAACAGTTAAATTTTTCTTCTGTATATGTCATATTAACATATTGAGTCAATTAGAAAATGGATAACTGACACTCAGGTATGATTTGTAAAATAAATTACTATTGTTAATGTAACAATGTAATTAATTTCATGTAATAATTCCCATGTTCTTGTATATAGGAAGTAGGAGGTGGGTACTTTACACAAATATTCATCTGCCTATTGTAATTATTTTAGAATATAAGCTTATATCTACCATACAGGAAGTTGGAATTGGACACTTTTTAGAAACACAAATTTGACAGTTATAATTACTTAAACATGTAAGTTTAGAACCATCATTTCAAACATGATGGTCAATCACAAATTTACATCTCTGATCAAGATTTCTCTCTGATCTTTAGCCCTGGACATCACCATTTAGATGTTCTACAGATATCTGAGCTCGACATATTCTGAGCTCCGCTCCCTGATCCTCCTCATCTTCCTTATCTCAGGACAAGGCCTTCAATTTTAGGTTATTTTTATACTATTTGTATCAGTCTCCTAGGGCTGCTATAACAAAATACCACAAACTGGGTGGCTTATAAGAACAGAAGTTTATTCTCTCACAGTTCTGCTGGCTAGGAGTCTTAAATCAGGACTGTGTAGACTCTTTCTGAGGCTTCTGAAAGAGAACCTGTTTCATGCCTCTCAGTTTCTGATGATGGCTAACGATCCTTGGCATTTCCCTGGTTTGTACATGCATCTTCACGTGGCCACTGTCTGCCTGTCTCTGTCGCTCCTCTTTTATAAGGATACCAGTCATACAGGATTAGGACCTATCTTATTCCAATATGACCTCATGTTAGTCTAACTGGTAACATTTTCAAAAGCTGGATTTCCAAACAGAATCATATTCATCAGCTAGGACACATTTATAAGTTAGGACTTCAGCATATTTTTTTGCAGAGGGTGTGGGGGACACAATTTAATCCATAACGTCTTAAATCATTCATAATATGATTCCAACTGTGGGTCATTATGGAAGCAGATGAAGGGTCACAGATTTTACTCTACCTGCAAGCCCCAGTGGCACAATGGTAAAGATCTTGGCTGATAACCAAAAGGTTGGAGGCAGGGCCAAGATGGTGGAGTAGTTAGTGATAACCAAAAGGTCAGCAGTTCAAATCCAACAGCTGCTCCTTGGAAACCGT
>NW_004444111.1:3633727-3636023 GCF_000243295.1 Trichechus manatus latirostris
AATGAAAGCTAAGCCTAATGCTATTCTTTAGAAAGCTGTTGTTCTATTATGAAAAAAAGAAATTTGGACTCAAGGAAAGGTTAATTAAAATCCAGGAAATACCTGTTAGTCTAAAATAAATTTCAGTTGGGGAGATTCAAAGCTCCTTGTTAAATTTAATATTTAAAGAATTGGGACTGTCTAACAGTTAAATTTTTCTTCTGTATATGTCATATTAACATATTGAGTCAATTAGAAAATGGATAACTGACACTCAGGTATGATTTGTAAAATAAATTACTATTGTTAATGTAACAATGTAATTAATTTCATGTAATAATTCCCATGTTCTTGTATATAGGAAGTAGGAGGTGGGTACTTTACACAAATATTCATCTGCCTATTGTAATTATTTTAGAATATAAGCTTATATCTACCATACAGGAAGTTGGAATTGGACACTTTTTAGAAACACAAATTTGACAGTTATAATTACTTAAACATGTAAGTTTAGAACCATCATTTCAAACATGATGGTCAATCACAAATTTACATCTCTGATCAAGATTTCTCTCTGATCTTTAGCCCTGGACATCACCATTTAGATGTTCTACAGATATCTGAGCTCGACATATTCTGAGCTCCGCTCCCTGATCCTCCTCATCTTCCTTATCTCAGGACAAGGCCTTCAATTTTAGGTTATTTTTATACTATTTGTATCAGTCTCCTAGGGCTGCTATAACAAAATACCACAAACTGGGTGGCTTATAAGAACAGAAGTTTATTCTCTCACAGTTCTGCTGGCTAGGAGTCTTAAATCAGGACTGTGTAGACTCTTTCTGAGGCTTCTGAAAGAGAACCTGTTTCATGCCTCTCAGTTTCTGATGATGGCTAACGATCCTTGGCATTTCCCTGGTTTGTACATGCATCTTCACGTGGCCACTGTCTGCCTGTCTCTGTCGCTCCTCTTTTATAAGGATACCAGTCATACAGGATTAGGACCTATCTTATTCCAATATGACCTCATGTTAGTCTAACTGGTAACATTTTCAAAAGCTGGATTTCCAAACAGAATCATATTCATCAGCTAGGACACATTTATAAGTTAGGACTTCAGCATATTTTTTTGCAGAGGGTGTGGGGGACACAATTTAATCCATAACGTCTTAAATCATTCATAATATGATTCCAACTGTGGGTCATTATGGAAGCAGATGAAGGGTCACAGATTTTACTCTACCTGCAAGCCCCAGTGGCACAATGGTAAAGATCTTGGCTGATAACCAAAAGGTTGGAGGCAGGGCCAAGATGGTGGAGTAGTTAGTGATAACCAAAAGGTCAGCAGTTCAAATCCAACAGCTGCTCCTTGGAAACCGTACGGGGAAGTTTTACTCTGTCCTATAAGGTCACTATGAGATGGAATCAACTAGACCACAGTGAGTTTGCAAGCTAGTAAATTAGACTGCCACAGTTTCACAGATGTTGGCAGAAGAGATAACACTCAGCGTCAGAGACAAAGGACTTTATTACTCAGAGCACAGCAAGCAACAGAGCATCGTGTTTGTGTCAGTTCTACTTGTCTCTTTAGTCCCATGGGGTGATGTAGATGGTCCAGGTGGATGCTGTGCACACAGCAGGTTTGCATCACTTCTGAGGAACCCTAAACTTGGGAAATCTCAATCTTTTATAATAGGCTACAAGCAAACCTGCCTGACCCTCACTGCAGAGAGAGAGACATTATCTTTGTTACACTGAACAGAAAGCAAAACAATCCATTGCTCCAGAGGGAGACACTGTCTGTATCTTTCAAAGGCTCTTTGCTATACAATATACTTGGAAATGTAGTCTAAAACAAAAGGGCCTTTGGAGAAACATAAGACCCATGGAGAATTGCCTCTCAACAGAAGGCAGCCATTAGGTTCCTTGGAGTTACCTTTGAACATTTAAAAACTTTCTCGAATAATATTAAGAGTGGCAAAATACTTTGAGGATGCACCCCACATTAAAAAAAAAAAAAATGTATCCTTAAGAGTGTAATAGTAAAGGAAAGGGTAAGTTTTATACAAAGATTTCTATTAGGGAAGGACAAATATTGTATAAGACTGCTATTATAAGAACTCAAGAAAAGGTTTAAACACAGAAGAAAACATTCTTTGATGGTTACAAGGATGGGGAGGGAGCCTGAGGGTTATTCACTAACTAGCTAGTAGACAAGAATTATCTTAGGTGAAGGGAAGGACAGCACACACTACAGGGGAAGTCAGCACAATGGGACTAAACCAAAACTAAGAAGTTTCCTGAATACAATCAAATGCTT
>NW_004444111.1:3636123-3656044 GCF_000243295.1 Trichechus manatus latirostris
GCCACATAAACCAGAGACTTCACGAGCCTGAGACCAGAAGAACTAGATGGTGCCTGGCTACCACCAATGACTGCCCTGACAGGGAACACAACAGAGAATCCTGGATGGAGCAGGAGAAAGGTGGGGTGCAGAACTCAAATTCTAGTAAAAAGACCACGCTTAATGGTCTGACTGAGACTGGAGGGACCCCGGAAGGCATGGCCCCTGGATTCTCTGTCAGCCCAGGACTAAAACAATTTATGAGGCCAACTCTTCAGACAGGGATTGGACTGGACTGTGGGACATAAAATGATACCCGTGAAGAGTGTGCTTCTTAGCTCAAGTAGATATGTAAGACTAAACGGGCAGCTTCTGTCCAGAGGTGAGATGAGAAGGCAGAGAGAGTTAGGAGCTGGTTGAATGGACAAGGGAAATCAGGGGTGGAAAGGAGGAGTGTGTTGTCACAGTATAGAGAGAGCAATTAGGGTCACATAACAATGTATGTATAAATTTTTGTATAAGAGACTAACTTGAAATGTAAACTTTCACTTAAACTACAACAATAAACAAAAAAATAAAAATTAAAAAAAAAAAGATTTCTATTAGGATTGCTAGTCAAATACCAAGGAATATAGATCGCCTTCAAAACCATATCTACACCCTCTAGTGTAATGCTAGAGCCCTTATGGCACAGTGGTTAAGAGCTTGGAGCTTACCAAAAGGTCAGCAGTTTGAATCCACCAGCCACTCCTTAGAAACTCTATGGGCCAGTTCTACTCTGTCCTATAGAGTTGCTAGGAGTTGGAATCAACTCAGCAGCAACGGGTTTGGTTTTTGGGGAGTGTGTAATATTATAAACACGAAGTCTGTGCTAGACATTTATTTCTTGGTATTACATGATGATAATCAGAAATTCTTTGCAGATAAATAAAATTGTTCTGCAGTCTATATGTCCTTAAATGATGGATAAAGCAATTTCAGGAATACTAATATTTACACAAACTTTTCCATTTGTGGAGGTGAGCACCTGGTTCACAACTTGTTATTTCCTATTTCTCATTCACCATTTTGGCTTTGCATGCTTTCAGAATGTTCTATATTTAGAGTAACTTTTCTCACATATGAGATGGTGTGATGTTATAGAGGATTTAAAACTCTTGCCAGGTAATATAACTGTACTGTAGTACTGTAGCCCTGTTAGTTCCTTATTTAGGAAAAAACATATCACAGCTCTCATATTTTGAGGTTTTTTTCTTCTTTTTTAGTTCTTTCATTGTTTTTATGGGATGGAATAATATAAGATAATAAAGATATAATCTAAAAAAAAGAAAGAGAAAAGCTGACCCTAAGGGAACAAACAAAACCCTGAATTTTATGTCAGCTTTTAAGTGATTGTGGCTTTGGGAATCAGAATGCTATGCCCTCCGATTTGTGAATTAGAAAATGTCATATTCTAATATATGTAGTATATAACATGATCCTTTCTAGTCTGTAACATTAAAAATGCATGGACGTGTATATTTATTTGGTGATACATATAAATATTTTGAAAATTGAAATTATTTGCAATGATCAGAACAATGCCCCTATTTAACGGGAACTAATAGTGTCTTAATCATCTAGTGCTTCTATAACAGAAATACCACAAGTGGATGGCTTTAACAAACAAATTTATTTTCTCACGTTTAGGAGGCTAGAAGTCAGAATACAGAGTGCTGACTCTAGGAAAAGGCTTTCTCTCTCTGTCAGCTCTAGGAGAAGGTCTTTGTGTCTTCAGCTTCTGCTTCCTGGTTCCTTGGAGATCTCCATGTGTCTTGGCATCAATCTTCCCCTGTTCTAGGAGGTTCTCAGCACAGGGACCCCAGGTCCAAAGGATGTACTCCACCGCTGGTTCTTCTTTCTTGGTGGTAGTGAGGTATCTTACCTTCTGCTTGCTTCTCTCTCCTTTTGTCTCTTGTAGGATAAAAGGTGTTACTCAAGGAAGGGTGTGACTTGAGTGAGGGTGTGGCTCTTGTAAGTCAGTGACTCAAGATACACCCCCCACGGATCCTGCTTCATTAACATATAGAAGTTAGGATTTACAACACATTACAAAATGGAGGATAACCACACAAAACTGGGAATCATGGCCTAGCCAAGCTGACACATGATTTTGGGGAACATAGTTCAGTCCATGACAGACAGTGACATTTTATACAATGGAAGTGCTCTAATTTATTGATTTTAATTAAGTTCAAGTTTTCTCAAAGCATATGATTTTATACTCTTGCCATTTTGAATACTAAAATATGAGCCCAAGTGTTGCAGGAGGGTGTCTATTACTGGTTGCCCCTCCCAAGAGCCTTCACATAGTATTATTTACCTCGAGTAGTTTACTGCTTTCAAGGGACTGTTCCACAGATTTGAATTTGCAGAAATCTAGCTTTGACAGAATCCTGGGAAGAAATTCATCACTTATAGAGACTGAGGCACACACACATACACACGCACACACTCACACACACACAATGAGGTGAACGTATAATATATGCCCATTTATTAATTACAAAAAGCAATGCCAATGATAAGTGGATCAGAATGCTCACGTCAGCAGAACTGTCCTTTCACTTTTTGAAAGCAAGTTAGAAAGGAACCCAAATTACAATCCAAATGTTGTTTGAAGGATGTAGAGTCAGAGCAAAGGGAATTTTTTTTATTGGATCTTTAATATCACCAAGATAAAGGAAATCTGGTATACCCACCAGATATAACTAGAATAGAAAATTTGGGAGTAAACTGTAGATCGATAGTGTGTCTGAAAAGTGTACAAATACCCAATCCTCCAATCTAGATTACTCTGGAACAAAGGACTGGAAAGTGATTGTAATTTTGTGAGGGGAAAACCAAATTACATGAAATTTTATTTGGAGAAAGTCCACATGAACAAAAGGAGGTTAGTCAATCTGAAACCTATAAAAGTTGTTCCCAAAGAACCAGAGTTTGGCAGCACCCATCTGTGTACTGTTTAGGAGGGAGGGTGCCCTGTATCCAGCTTTGGGGTCACATAGGCCTCCAGATTCTGTGCCCTTGTGTCCTGCCTATATTCCAATAGTCACTAACCTTGATATGAATTAATCCCCTTCGGAAGTTTCCTTATTAGAAAATGAAAAAAGTCCCCATGCCAAGTACACTTTAGTAGTCAATTTGAGGAGGTTCTGGTTTCAGATGTTAAGATTATAAAAATTTCCTACCTCATCACAAAAAGAAATGTATTAAAACGACCTTTTCCTATAAAGGAAAGCATGGGTCTGGAGGATTGCTTTATATAAGCCTCTACTTTATAAGGATTTAAACAAATACAGCTAATGCATGGCTGAATTAGTCAATGGGATTCAGTTCTGGAATTCCTTATAAAATGGTTTTAGTCAACACTTTGGTAAACAGAAAGGGAATCATTTTCCTTGCTGGATATGCAATAATGATTCCTAGATATTCCTCAATCAGAATAATACATGTAAAAATTAATGTAAATCATATATGTTTAGGCAAAAAGTAAATGACTGGGAGATTTAATGACACTCTTGAGAATAATTATGACAAAGACTGCATAGCATGTTTAAATATGTTTAGCAGAGGTATTGGAAATGTTGAATTTTTTTTCTTTTAAAGGTAATTGTAAGAAGTTAATTAGAAAGAAGCATAAAAGATATTTAGGCTCCAATGATAGGAGAGTGTGTTGACTGAAATCATTCCTCAGAAGCCTTTACTCTGGCCCTTGAAAGGACACTTTCCTTTAAAAATCCTTTTTTCTTTTTCTTTTTAAAGAAATAAAACCAACGAGAGAGAGGTCTTTTCAGGGTATCTTAGGTGATGGGGGTTTACTGTAGGAAACGCAGAAAAGTCAAGAAGCAGAAGAAACCATCCCAGTTACTGAGCATCCTGGCCTGTGGAGACTCAGCATGTCATTGCCTTCAGGTCACAACCACAGTAGCTCATTGTGCAGCAGCCACACCCATTGGTCCCCATCGTGAAGATGCACGCTTTTGCATGCCCAGTTTCTGCTTCCAATTCCTTCAATGACTCTAGTTGCTTCTATACCACTTGAACTTCTCTCTACAGTCCTCATGGCCTCTACTTACATATTTGCGGTCATTACTCTGTGAGTCTCTCCTGCTTTGCTGCTGAGGACACCCTCTTTTCTACATAGGTCACTTTCTAACACTCCAAAGGGGGAGATTTGATTGGGTCCATTTCTCCCAGTTCTGTTGGGAAGAAGTCTCAGTCAGTATGGTGGACTCTTATGTTGGTTACCTCATCTTCTGATTATGGGTCATTGGTTTCCCAACTTGGTTAATCATCAGAATCACCTTATGGGTCTTTTTAAAGTACAGAATCTCGGACCCTCTCCTCGGGGAAATTGATTCAGTGGTTTGGAGCTGGGTCTCATGAGACTTGTTTATAAGAAACTCCCTGGATGATTTAGAAATACTTCTTTAGATGGCTATCTTTTTGTCAGGCAAACATTTCTGGCCTAGTTGTTGTATTCAGGATTGCAGGCTCAGCTTACCCAAACAATGAGGGAAACTTATTTAGCTGTTGTCCCAAGAGGAGGGCACAGTCTGACTTGAGTTGCTGATTGCCATGTCAGAAATAGATAGTACATTGGAAACAGAGTCAAGGCCTGTTGTAAGAGGTGAATTTCAGAGTTGACTCAAGGAGCAGGATATTTTACCTTAATTATGACACTTTGACAAATGAATCATTTTTTCTGGAACTCCTCACCTATTTTTGGAGTCTTCTGTCTGGTAGCCTGCATGTCTGCAACTTTTAAGTCCAGAGCAATCTCCATAGGATGATATGCCAGAAATAAGACCTATAATTCATGCTCCTGGGAAATCAAGCTGTGGAGGTCAAAATGGTGAACCATGTTATTTAAAATATCTTGAAGATACTATACTCACCAACAACTCATGGAGATTTCTTTGAAAGACAGAGACTATGCTCACTTTCAGGATAACATTTTCCTTTGCTGCATGATCTACTTAGACTAGAGAGTGAAAAAGTGAAACATCTATTGCCTAAATGTAGAAGATTCTGACTGCAAGTAACAAGTGTTAACTGACCCAACAAACTAGTTAGTACAGGTCTGTTGCACTGAAAGTGGCCATGTGCCAGAAAGTGGTAAATTGTAATCTGATTTATATTTATTGGCCAATGGATCCTTGAAGGAGAACATGATTTGGGTGGCATTTATTGAAGCTGTGTTCAGGTGCTGACATAGGAAAGTGTTTATCTGCAGTGAGACAGCCAAATTAAGTCTATTGTTGTGTGTCATGAAGTCATTTCCAACTGATAGCAACCCCATGTGACAGAGTAGAACTGCCCCATAGGGTTTTCTTGGCTGTAATATTTGCAGAAGCAGATCACCAGGTCTTTCTAAGCCGGGTTTATTGAAAATATGGCTACCAATAGCTCCAAACCACTTACATTTTATATCTTCAGCCATAAGACAGAACCTGACCTGATCCTCTCTAGGTGTCATATTCCCTAATCCCAGGGAAGGGCCGCATTGGCTCCATTTGAGTCAGGTCCACACACTGAACCAATCAATTGTGACCAAGGGCAGGAATAGGTAGTAGAGTGATTGTCAGAAGAAGAAAGATGGAGGTGAGGGTGAGACTGTGGAAGGCAGGCTAAAAAAGGACATCTGAGAACATCTAGAAATAAAGGAGGAGAAAAGAAACACAATGGTCTAGAGGTGTCTTAGTCATCTAGTGCTGCTATAACAGAAATACCACAAGTGGATGGTTTTAACGAAGAGAAGTTTATTTCCTCACAGTCAAAGTAGGCTAAAAGTCCAAATTCAGGGTGTCAGCTCCAGGGGAAGTCTTTCTCTCTCCGTCGGCCTTCTCATCAGTGTTCCCCTGGACTAGGAGCTTCTCGGCGCAGGGACCCCTGTCCAAGGGATGCGCTCTGCTCCTGGCACTGCTTTCTTGATGGTATGAGGTCCCCCTGTCTCACTGCTCACTTCTCTCTTTTATATCTCAAGAGATTGCCTCAGGACACAACCCAGTCTTGTAGATCCAGTCCTGCCTTACTAACACAACTGCCACCCATCTTCCCTCATTAACATCATAGAGGCAGGATTTACAACATATAGGAAAATCACACAGTATCAGGAATCATGGCCCAGCCAAACTGATATACACATTTTTGGGGGGACATAATTCAAACCATGACAAGAGGGGAACAGAGCCAAAGCACTCTGATGTCAATACCAAGCAGGGTGATATTTCATCGCGAGACTAGAAGCGTAATCTCAACAAAGACTGGTCTTTGTTCCACAGGCCATAGCAGAGGTGGTGCTGCTGTTATTGATATTGTTGTTAAGCAACTATAAATCCATCTTACTGAGTTGGGTGTTCAGTGATAACTTCTTCATGGAGGAACAGAGATTTTAAAGAATTGCTTAGCTTGGAGAAGAGTGCAATTCTCTCAAGGACAGAGAGCTACAAAAGAAAATTCAATAAAGGGAATGAAGCTGACCAAGGGCAACAAGTGAGGAAAAGAGAGAGATAAGAGAGAATTGGTCAATGGGGTGGGGTGGGGGTTGTTGTCGTCTTCACTCCAATCTCTTCATCCCATTCCCTTAACACCAACCATGAGATGGAAGGTGGCAGGCCCCATCCTCTCCATTTTTCTCAGGTATCTTCAGATTAGGAATTTCTTGTTTCTTTTTAAATCACCCTTTCCCCACACTTTATGAGATGAGGTGGCATTTTGGGACTTTAGTGACTTTTGTGAGAAGAGATGGAATCGAGAGGAGAAAATGCAAGTTGCTAGTTTCATAGGACTGGCAACGTGACCTGAGTTATAAGAGAAACTAGCAAATAGGACCTGGAAGTTTTTGTTACTGTTAACCTGCCTGCTAACCAGTGTAGGAACTTGTGTCCTTGCTTTGACACAAGAGGAAAAATGGTACTGCCTGAAACACAGTCATCGTGAAACAACTAAGGATCTTGGCATGTGACTGGAAAAACAGAAATAGCACATTACGATATTGAAAGAGGTTGATAGAAACTTGGCACATTTTCTGGCACTGCTTGGCATGAGTGTGTGGGGTAGGGAGAGGGTGTCCCGATGAGCAGGGGTTAGAATACGCTTTTAGAAATGCATTTCTGAGTTCTGATGCCATGTATTTTTTATTTAAATCTCAATTCCATTTTCCAAGTAGATTTTCCATTGAAAAGTTATATTTCTAACTGTAAATTTTAAAATGGTTTTCTGTATCAAATTCATCCTGTTTGAGCCTGAGTGTTGTGACCTAATTTCCCCCGGGGCCTAATCACCCCAGGATGAACAGAACATTGAGATTCTAGAACTGCAGAGTGAAGGGCCAAAGTCTAAAGTAGTTCTGAGAAATTCAGAGGCTTTTCTTGACCTATCCCTCTCCCCACAATTTCAAAAAAGATGTAAAAACACTGTGAAAAAATATTTGAAAAATGTCCAGAAATAATAGTGTTATTTGGTACTATACTCATCTTGCTTTATGTAATAAATGGTTCCATTTAAATGAAATCCCATTTGCCAATTCATTGCGCAAAAATTTCACAATTAGCTTTTATTTCTGATTGATCTGCAATTGGCAGCCTCCTACATTTATCTGCCTCAGCCTCCTTCTCAAGTAACTAGTGAATACTCTCTCTCTGTCTCTCACACACACACACACACACACACACACATACACCTGGGAATTGGATTTCATGCTAGAGAATTATAAATCTACATAAAACCCACTTAATCAAAGAAACTTTTAAATTAAATAAAACTATAAATTTAATATTCTGGACCCAATTTCTCCATTTAACTATATTTAAAAAAAACTGTTATATTGAAGATAAGAGATGACACTTTAAAACCCAGTTCAGGCTGGGTTTCTAAGGAGCTAAAAGTCCATAGGATCCTCACAATCTGGAGTTGGTTTCAGCTTTGTAGAGTTAAAAATTTGATTATGAATGCCCCAGAAATATTTAGACTGTAGTAGAAATGACTCAGTGTTACTCAGGTTCACAAAAGACTGATATGTTAATTAGAATATTAATTTATTGAACTTCACTGAAGATATTCTTTTCCAGTGTTGATAATATTCAAGACTACTATGTGGTAGTAAATTTTTGTGACTTCAAATAATAATCATTTATGATCACTCACTGTTTCTGTGGGTCAGGAATTCAGATAAGGCCCAGAGGGGATAGCCTGTCTCTACTTCACAATGACTGGAGTCTCAGCTGGAAGAATTGAAGGCTGGGATCTTGAATCACTCAAGGCTTATCATCTCATATGTTGGTGGTCAATGCCAGCTATTGTCTGAGAACTTAGCTGAGCTGTTTGTTGAAACATCTATATGTGACCTCTTCATGTAGCTTGGGCTTCCTTACAACATGATGGTCAAAGAATTGAAAACCCACCACACTGGATAACTGAATTATTAGCCATTTCATTACTAAATTTTTATTTAAAATTTTTTTCCCTTTTTTTTATTGTTGTAGTTTAAGTGAAAGTTTACATTTCAAGTTAGTCTCTTATACAAAAATTTATACATACATTGTTATGTGATCCTAATTGCTCTCCCTATACTGTGATAGCACACTCCTCCTTTCTACCCCTCATTTCCCATGTCCATTCAACCAGCTCCTAACCCTCTCTGCCTTCTCATCTCACCTCAGGACAGAAGCTGCCTGTTTAGTCTCATGTATCTACTTGAGCTAAGAAGCACACTCTTCACGAGTATCATTTTATGTCCCACAGTCCAGTCTAATCTTTGTCTGAAGAGATGGCCTTGGAAATTGTTTTAGTTCTGGACTGATAGAGAATCTGGGGGCTATGCTTTCCGCGTTCCTCCAGTCTCAGTCAGACCATTAAGCCTGGTCTTTTTACTAGAATTTGAGTTCTGCACCCCACTTTCTCCTGCTCCATCAGGGACTCTCTGTTCTGTTCCCTGTCAGTGTGGTCACTGGTGGTAGCCAGGCACCATCTAGTTCTTGTGGTCTCAGGCTGATGAAGTCTCTGGTTTATGTGGACCTTTCTGTTTCTTGGGCTAATACTTTCCTTGTGTCTTTGGTGTTCTTCATTCGCCTTTACTCCAAGTGGTTGGGACCAATTGATGCATCTTAGATGGCCACTTGCAAGCTTTTAAGACCCCAAATGTCACTCACCAAAGTAGGATGCAGAATATTTTCTTAATAAACTTTGTTATGCCATTTGACCTAGATGTCCCCTGAAAGCATCATCCCCAGCCCCCAGCCCCTGCTACTCTGTCCCTTGAAGCATTTGATTGTATTCAGGAAACTTCTTAGCTTTGGTTTAGTCTAGTTGTGCTGACTTCCCCTGTAGTGTGTGCTGTCCTTCCCTTCATCGAAGATAATTCTTGTCTACTCTCTAGTTGGTGAATAACCCTCACTCTCCTTCCCCACCCTCGTAACCGTAAAAGAATGTTTTCTTCTGTGTTTAAGCCTTTTCTTGAGTTCTTATAATAGTGGTCTTATACAATATTTCTCCTTCTGTGACTGATTAAATTCACTCAGCATAATGCCTTACAGATTCCTCCATGTTACAAGATGAAAAAAAATTTTTTTGATGGCATGTGTTTTCAGTTTTGGAATACATGCTTACTAATTGAGTGTTTAAATTTTTGGTTGGTAATATGAATTTTGAGAAATATGATCTGGTAATTCAAGCCACCAATAATGTGAGTAGCACTGGGGCACCACCAATCTGTGATATGACAAGATAACAATAAAAACTAAATCAAGAATTTATTGCGGGCACTTTTTCATTAGGTTACGTGGAGAACCTCTGGTTTTCCAAATATGACACAGAAAACCCAAAACAAACCCAACAGGGCTCCCTAACTATCACACAGGAAAGCTATAATTTTGCTTGCAAGCCTTATCTCACAGAAATAAAGGTTAAAAAAAAAAAAAAGGCAAAAATTTACAAAACTAACACATCCAGGAAGCATCACCTAATAGAATACTCAACCTACACAACAATGAAGCTCCAACTCTGGCCTGCTGAGCTTCCCACATTTCAAAAGGGACTCACCTTGATGCTTAATGCATTAGAACCAGAATAACATACTACCTATGAGGTTCAGAGTCATAAAAATTGTCTGGTATACCATTAAACTCGTAGTAACAAAAGGCTTATCAGGAGATTGCTTGGTTTTATGACTTTAACAAATGAAGTAGATCTTTATAACTTTAAGAGATTAAAATAGGTCATCATTTGCCATCTGGAAGGCAAATACATGGTATATGTATCCCCTAGTACATCATCTGAGCCCATGGTGCACTTAGTGTTGAATCCAGAAATAACCACAGAATCCTTCATAATGTACTGTTTCAGGTAGCCATTACCAAAAACTAGGGTTAATTACCCAAAAGGAAACGTGAGCACTTGACTACTAGCTGAAAGGTTGGTGGTTTGAACCCACCCAGAAGAGCCTCAGAAGACAGGCCTAGTGATCTATTTCCAAAAAAAGTAGCCATTGAAAACCCTAGGGAGCACTGTTCTACTCTGACACACATGGGGTAGCCATGAGGCAGAATTGCTTCTACGACAACAACAACAAAAACAACGACATTATGGAGGATTCATTTTACTTATATTGTGGTCTAAATTAAATGAATTCTCTTGTTTCAGAAAAAAGCATGAACTCATTTCCAATCTGTGCTGAAGATATTTGTTCCACTTATTCTGGATCCATTCACATCATCTTCCTTGAGTCGTTCTATAAGATACATCTATACATATATGTCTTAGTTATCTCGTGCTGCCGTAACAGAAATACCACAAGTGGATGGCTTTAACAAACAGAAGTTTATTCTCTCACAGTCTAACAGGCTAGAAGCCCAAATTCAGGGTGTCAGCTCCAGGGGAAGGCTTTCTCTGTTGGCTCTGCTGGAAGGTCCTTGTCATCAATCTTCCCCTGGACTAGGAGATTCTTTGTGCAGAAACCCTGGGTCCAAAGGATGTGCTCTGCTCCTGGCACTTCTTTCTTGGTTGTATGAGGTCCCCCTGTCTCTCTGCTTGCTCCTCTCTTTTATATCCCAAAAGAAGTTGGCTCAACAAAGGAGAATGAAGAACACCAACGACACAAGGAAAATATTACCCCAAGAGACAGAAACCACGTAAACCGGAGACTCCATCAGCCTGAGATAAGAAGAACTAGATGGTGCCTGGCTACCACCAATGACTGCCCTGACAGGGAACACAACAGAGAATCCTGGATGGAGCAGGAGAAAGGTGGGGTGCAGAACTCAAATTCTAGTAAAAAGACCAGGCTTAATGGTCTGACTGAGACTGGAGGGACCCCGGACGACATGGCCCCAGGACTCTCTATTAGACCAGAACTGAAACCATTCCCGAATCCAACTCTTCAAACAAAGATTAGACTGGACTATAAGACATAAAATGATATTCAAGAAGAGTGTGCTTCTTAACTCAAGTAGATACATGAGACTAAATGGGCAGCTCCTGTCTGGAGGAGAGATGAGAAGGAAAAAAGGGACAGGAGCTGGTTGAATGGACACAGGAAATGCGGGGTGGAAAGGAGGAGTGTGCTGTCACATTATAATGAGAACAGCTAGGGTCACATATGAGAAACTGACTTGAACTGTAAACTTTCATTTAAAGCACAATTTAAAAAAAAAAATTGGCTCGAGACAAAATTCAATCTTGCAGATTGAGTCCTGCCTCATTAACATAACTGCTGCCAATCCTGCCTCATTAACATCATAGAGGCAGGATTTATAACATATAGGAAAATCACATGAGATGACAAAATGGTGGACTATCACACAATACTGGGAATCATGGCCTAGCCAAACTGATATTAGAGGACACAGTTCAATCCATGACAACATATTACAGTATTTAACTGACTCTATCGCTATTACAGTCTACTTAAATTCTATCAAGTTAGTTGAACTCATTTATTATAGCTAATTATACTGCAGTGTGTCTGTCAGTTTGTCATACTGTGATGGCTTGCATGTTGCTGTGATGCTGGAAGCTATGCCACCGGTATTTCTAATACCAGCAGTGTCACCCATGGTAAAAAGGTTTCAGCGGAGCTTTCATACTAAGACTATGAAGAAGGACCTGGCGATCTACTTCTTAAGCAATTGGCCAGTGAAAACCTAACGAATAGTAGTGGAACACTGACATAGTGCCAGAAGATGAGCCCCTCAGGTTGGAAAGCACTTAAAATATGACTGGGGAAAGAGCTGCCTCCTCAAAGTAGAGTTGACCTCAATGATGTGGATGGAGTAAAGCTTTTGGGACCTTCTTCTGCTGATGTGGCACGACTCAAAATGAGAAGAAACAACTGCAAATATCCATTAATAATCATAAAGTGGAATGTATAAAGTATGAATCTAGGAAAATTGGAAGCTGTCAAAAATGAAATGGAATGCTTGAAGATAGATACCCCAGGCATTAGTGAGCTGAAATGGTTGGGTAGTGCCCATTTTAAATTTGATAATCATATGGTCTATTATGCTGGGAATGCAAAACTGAAAAGCAATGGTGTCACATTCATTGTCAACAAGAACATTTCAAGATCTATCCTGAAGTACAACACTGTGCATGATAAGATAATATCCATATGCCTACAAAAAAAAAACCAAAAAACCTGTTTCTGTTGATTCCGACTCATAGAGACCCTATAGGATGGAGTAGAACTGCCCCATAGGGTTTCCAAGGAGCAGCTGGTAGATTTGAACTGCTGACCCTTTGGTTAGCAGCCAAGCTCTTAACCACTACAGCACCAGTACTCCATATGCCTACAAGGAAGACCAATTAATAAGACTATTATTCAAATTTATACACCAACCACGAATGCCAAAGATGAAGAAATTGAAGATTTTTGCCAACTTCTGCAGTCTGAAATTGATCAAACATGCAATCAAAATGCATTGATAATTACTGGTAATGGGAATGTGAAAGATGGAAACAAAGAAGAAGGATCAGTAGTTGGAAAACATGGCCTTGGTGATAGAAACGACGCCGGAGATAGCATGATAGAATTTTGCAAGATTAATGACCTATTCATTGGAAATACTTTTTTTCACTACACAAATAGTGACTATACACATGGACCTTGCCAAATGGAATACACAGGAATCAAATTGTCTACATCTGTGGAAAGAAATGATGGAAAAGCTTGATATCATCAGTCAGAATAAGGCTAGGGGCTGACTGTGGAACTGACCATCAGTTGCTCATATGCAAGTTCAAGTTGAAGAAGAAGAAAATTAAAACAAGTCTGAGAGAGCCAAAGTATGACCTTGAGTATATCCCACCTGAATGTAGAGACCAGCTCAAGAATAGATTTGATGCACTGAACACCAATGACCGAAGACCAGATGAGTTGTGGAATGACATCAAGGACATCATATGTGAAGAAAGCAAGATGTCATTAAAAAGACAGGAAAGAAAGAAAAGACCAAAATGGTTGTCAGAAGAGACTCTGAAAGTTGCTCTTGAATGTAGAGTAGCTAAAGCAAAAGGAAGAAATAATGAAGTAAAAGAGCTAACAGAAGAATTCAAAGGGCGGCTCGAGAAGACAAATTAAAGTATTATAATGACGTGTAAAGTTAGAAAACCAAAAGGGAAGAACACACTTAGCATTTCTCAGACTGAAAGAACTGAAGAAAAAATTCAAGCCCTGAGTTGCAATACTGAAGGGTTCTATGGGCAAAATATTGAACGACACAGGAAGCATTAAAAGAAGATGAAAGGAATACACAGAGTCACTGCACCAAAAAGAATTGTTTGACATTCAGACATTTCAAGAGGTTGCATCTGATCAAGAACTGATGGTATTGAAGGAAGAAGTCCAAGCTGCACTGAAACCACTGGCGAAAAACAAGGCTGCATGAATTGGTGGGATACCAATTGAGATGTTTCAACAGATGCAACGCTGGAAGTGCTCACTCTTCTATGCCAAGAAATTTGAAAGACAGCTACTTGGCCAACTTGACTGCAAGAGATCCATATTTGTGCCCATTCCAAAGAAAGGTGATCCAACAGAAATTATCAAACAATATCATTTAATATCACACACAATTAAAATTTTGCTGAAGATCATTCAAAAGTGGTTGCAGCAGTACATTGACAGGGAATGGCCAGAAATTCAAGCCAGATTCAGAAGAGGATGTGGAACGAGGGGTATCATTGCTGATGTCAGATGGATCTTGGCTGAAAGAAGAGAATACCAGAAATATGTTTATCTGCGTTTTATTGACTATGCAGAGGCATTGGATTGTGTGGATCATAGCAAATTATGGATAACGTTGCAAAGAATGGGAATTCCAGAACATTTAATTGTGCTCATGAGGGACCTGTACATAGACCAAAAGACAACAGTTTGAACAGAACAAGGGATACTATGTGGTTTAAAATCAGCAAAGGTGTGTCGGGGTTGTGTCTTTTCACCATACATATTCAATCTGTGTGCTGAGCAAATAATCCAAGAAGCTGGACTATATGAAGAGGAATGGGGCATCAGGATTGGAGGAATACTCAATGACAACCTGCGATATGCAGATGACACAACCTTGCTTGTTGAAAGTGAAGAGGACTTGAAGCACTTACTGATGAAGATCAAACACTACAGCCTTCACAGCATGGATTACACCTCAATAGAAAGAAAACAAAAATCCTCACAACTAAACCAATCAGTTCTAAAGGATTTCGTTTTACTTGGATCTACAATCAACACCCATGGAAGCAGCAGTCAGGAAATTAAACAACATATTGCATTCGGCAAATCTACTGCAAAAGACCTCTTTAAAGTGTTGGAAAGCAAAGATGTCACTTGGAGGACTAAGGTGTGCCTGACTCAAGCCATGGTATTTTCAATAGCCTCATATGCATGTGATAGCTGGACAATGAATAAGGAAGACCGAAGAAAAATTGATGTCTTTGAATGACGGTGGTGGTGAAGAATATTGAATATTCCATGGACTGCCAGAAGAATGAACAAATCTGTCATGGAAGAAGTACAGCCAGAATGCTCCTTAGAAGACAGGATGGCAAGACTTCGTCTTACATATTTTGGACATATTATCAGGTGGTACCAGTCCCTGGAGAAGGACATCAAGCTTGGTAAAGTAGAGGGTCAGTGAAAAAGAGGAAGACCCTCAATGAGATGGACTGACACAGTGGCTCCAATAATGGGCTCAAGCATAGCAACAATTGTGAGGATGGTACAGGACCAGGCTGTTTCGTTCTGTTGTACACAAGGTAGCTATGAGTTGGAACTAACAACAACAACAAGTCAGTGTTAAATTTCCAAATATTTTGGTAAAGTTATATTTTCCAGACAATATTCCCTGGTCTCCTGGATGCATATGTGATTTTTCACATATCCTCAGTCACTCAGTGTTTAAAACTTTCTTTAGTTGTTTTTTTTTTAGCAGGCTAAACTCATTCATTGTGATGAATTTTAATAGTCTGATTTTTACACTTTAACCTTATTTCCAAGTTCTAGGGAAGCTTGACAACACTGATTAGCTGACAAAATAGAAAACTCACACTTAATTTTAGAGTTGATTTTCTGTTATCTCTTGATATAATCTTGCTAACTTCTGATTATTGCATTAAGCTTTCAAATTAATTTCCAGCTAGTAAAATAATTTTTTTTTTTTTTTTAACCTTTACTTTTTATTCACAGCACTTAAGTGGTATACTAGTTTGTTAGGGCTGCCAAACAAGGTAGTGCAACCGGGTAGCTTAAAACAACAGAAATTTTTTCTCTCACAGTTCTGGAGGCAAGAACTCTGAATTCAGGGTATCAACAGAGCCATGCTCTCTCTGATGGCTCTAGAGGAGGATCCTTCCTTGTCTCTTCAAGCTTCTGGTAGCTTGAGGTGTTCCCTGGCTTGTGGCTGCATTAACTCTAGTCTCTACCTCCCTCTGCCTTTATATGGCCATCTACCCTCTGTGTGTTTGTGTCTCTTCTCTTCTTCTCCTTTTTTTATTGTGCTTTAAGTGAAAGTTTACAATTCAAGTTAGTCTCTCATACAAAAATTTATACATACATTATTATGTGATCCTAGTTTCCCTCCCTATACTGTGACAGCACACTCCTCCTTTCCACTCTGGATTTCCCGTGTCCATTCAACCCGCTCCTGACCCTGTCTGCCTTCTCATCTCGCCTCCTGACAGGAGCTACCCATTTAGTCTCATGTATCTACTTGAGTTAAGAAGCACACTCTTCATGAATATCATTTTATGTCTTATAGTCCAATCTAATCTTTGTCTGAAGAGTTGGCCTCAGGAATGGTTTTAGTTTTGGGCTAACAGAGAGTCTGGGGGCCATATATTCCGGGATCCCTCCAGTCTCAGTCAAACCATTAAGTCTGATCTTTTTACTAGAATTTGTATTCTGCACCCCATTTTTCTCCCGCTCTGCCAGGGACTCTCTGTTTTGTTCCCTGTCAGGGTGGTCATTGGTGGTAGCCAGGCACCATCTAGTTCTTGTGGTCTCAGGCTGATGAAGTCTCTGGTTTATGTGGCCCTTTCGGTCTCTTGGGCTAATACTTTCCTTGTGTCTTTGGTGTTCTTCATTGTCCTTTGCTCCCTGTGGGTTGGGACCAATTGCTGCATCTTAGATGGCCTCCCACTAGCTTTTAAGACCCCGGACGTCACTCACCAAAGTGGGATGCAGAACAAGCAAAATACATCTTTGAGACTGTATTTTATGATAGGTGAGGCCCTATTCTTATTCCCAAAGATGTCCTATTTTTGTATTGGCTGGAATTTATCTGTATTAATATATGATCCATTGATTTATGTCAGGAAATCTTTGCTATTCTGAAATTTCCCAGTAATGACATTAAACCAAGTTTTACATTTTGTTGCCTAAAATAGAACTCTGAAAATTTTAGGTTTCTCCAAGTATTTTTATGGACCAGATAGAGCTTAATGTATTAATTTGTTCTAGCAAAAATGATATGAGGAAAAAAAGATTATAATAATAATTAAAACTGATGTATTAGATGATAGCCATTTAATATGTTAATTCACACAGCTTTGACCTTTGAGTGGTATTTACTGAGCGCTAATAACTCTGCTTCATTGGGGTTATGACAATTATTTTATTTCATGTGTTTTATTATTTTACATGTGTTTGTATTTTATTTCAAGTACATAAGGTGTTTAATATAGGTCCTGGTACATACTAAGCTCTTAATATCTGGTAAAAAACGAAACAAAATAAACCGGTTGCCATTGAGTGATTCCAACTTACAGCAATGCTATAGGTCAGAGCTGAATTGCCCTGTAGAGTTTCTGAGGAGCGGAACTGCCGACCTTTTGTTTAGCAGCTGAGCTCTTAACCACTACGGTACCAGGGCTCCTAATATCTGGTAGCTATTACTTATTATTCTATTATTATTATGAAATGACTTCCAGAGCTAAGTGTCCAAGGTCACACAAGTTGTCAGTGGTCAGCCAACTTTTGAATTTATATCGAATGCTTCCAGTCCTTGTGCTTTCCACCTTATATACCACGAAGATTTTTTATCATAGTGTGGGATAAGACATAGCCCCACCTAATGGGAAAAGTCATCAGTCCTGGAACATGAATACTAACTCATACTGGGGCTTGAGGGCTCGGTGCCTGCGCAACCACAGGGGAAGAGCAATCAAGTGGAGAAGACCAAGATTACTCCAGAAATTGAACTTTATCGCTGGTAGGTAGCAGGACTCCTTCCCAGCAGTTTGGGATAGCTCTTGGGTTACGTGGAGGAGTTTGAGAGTTGTGTGGTTCATAGAACCTCAGATTGTATCTATAGGATAAGGCCTCCAGCACAATAGAAGGAGGGAACAATGCTTTGTTCAAAGCTCATCCTGGAGATGTACAGAAGACATAGAACGCAGGATTTCTGATGACTGTGTGGCCTTTCCGGGTAAATACCTTCTTTCTGATAGCGTGTTGAATGTGTCACCTGGCGAACCACATGAATTCTGGGTGTTTCACACAGCCCTATACTCCAAAATTTTATATAGGTGGTGAGGGGATTTGGCTGGGATTGAGGATTTTGGTTCTACTAGAAAGTGGTAAAACCCAACAGATGTAGCAGAAGCATTCTAAAGCAATTAGTTGGGACAGCAAAAGCAACTAAAGGAGAGTCATTATGCAAATACGAGGCCATTAATTGCCACTCTTTCTTGCATAGATAATGTCAGAAGCCTGCTTTAGACCCACAGAAAAGGAGAATAAATGCACAATGTTTTCTCTCAGTGCAATTCACCCTGTTCTAACCCAGTTGTCCCCATTAAGGCAAGCTAACAGTTTTTATTTAACAAAGATGGGCAGATAATTTTTCTTATTTTTATTTACTTTAGATGAAGGTTTACAGAACAAATAGTTTCTCATTAAACAGTTAGTACACATATTGTTTTATGACTATGGTGGTTAACAACACCATGACATGTCAACACTGTCTCTTCTCAACCTTAGGTTCCCTATTACCAGCTTTCCTGTCCCCTCCTGCCTTCTAGTCCTTCTCCCTGGACTGTTTTACCCCATTAGTCTCGTTTTGTTTTATGGGGCTGTCTAATCTTTGACTTAACGGTGAACCTAGGGAAGGACTTCATTACTGAGCTAAAAGGGTGTCCAGGAGCCGTACTCTCGGGGTTTCTCCAGTCTCTGTCAGGCCAGGAAGTCTGGTCTTTTTTTGTGAGTTAGAATTTTGTTCTACATTTTTCTCCAGCTCTGTCCGGGACCCCTCTGTTGTGATCCCTGTCAGAGCAGTTGGTGGTGGTAGCCGGGCACCATCTAACTGTACTAGACTCAGTCTGGTGGAGGCCATGGTAGTTGTGGTCCTTTAGTCCTTTGGACTAATCTTTTCCTTGTATCTTGTTCTCTTCATTCTCCCTTGCTCCTGAAGGGGAGACACCAATGAACTATCTTAGATGGCTGCTCACAGGCTTTTAAGACCCCAGATGCTTACTCACCAAGGTAGAATGTAGAACATTTTCTTTATAAACTATGTTATGCCAGTTGAGCTAGATGTTCCCCGAGACCTTGGTCCTCATAGCCCTCCACCCAGCAATTCGTTCCCTCAGGGAGCTGTATGTGTCTATGGAGCTACCATGACTTTCTTTGCACAAGTTGTGCTGGCTTCCCCAGGATTGTGTACTGTCTTACCCTTCACCAAAGTTACCACTTATCTATTGTCTAGTTAGCATTCTGCCCCTACCCCTCCCATCCCTCATAACCATCAAAGATTATTTCTTTTTGTGTGTAAACCTTTTCATGAGTTTTTACAGTAGTTCTCTCATAAAATATTTGTCCTTTTGTGATTGACTTATTTCACTCAGCATAATGTTCTCCAGTTTGTTCCATCTTATAAGATGCTTCACAGATTCATCATTGTTCTTTATCGTTACATAATACTCCACTGTGTGTATGTACCATAGTTTGTTTATCCATTCATCTGTTGATGGGCATCTAGGTTGTTTCCATCTTTCTGCTATTGTGAACAATACCACAATGAACATGGGTGTGCATATGTCTATTCGTGTGACGGCTCTTATTTCTCTAGGATATATTCCTAGGAGTGGGATTGCTGGATCTTATGGTATTTCTATTTCTAGCTTTCTAAGGAAGTGCCATATCATTTTCCAAAATGGTAGTATCAATTTTTTGCATTCCTACCAGCAGTGCGTAAGAGTTCCAATCTCCCCACAGTGTCTCCAACATTTGTTATTTCTAGTTTTTTTTTATTCCTGCCGGTAATGCCGGAGTGAGATGGTATCTCATTGTGGTTTTAATTTGCATTTCTCTAATGGCTTGTGATCGAGAGCATTTCCTCACGTGTCTGTTGGCCACTTGAATGTCTCCTTTGGTGAAATGTCTGTTCATTTCCTTTGCCCATTTTTTAAT
>NW_004444111.1:3656144-3657944 GCF_000243295.1 Trichechus manatus latirostris
ATTTGTCTTTTTGTTGTAGAGGTGTTGGATTTTCTTGTAGATCTTAGAGATTAGACCTTTGTCTGACTTGTAATGTCCAAAATTTTTTCCCCAGTCTGTAAGGTCTCTTTTTACTCTTTTGGTGAAGTCTTTTGATGAGCAGAAGTGTTTAATTTTTAGAAGATCCCAGTTATCTAGCTTATCTTCTGGAGTTTGTGTGCTGTTGGTTATGGTTTTTATCCTGTTAATGCCATGTATTAGGGCCTCTATCATTGATCCTATTTTTTCTTCTATGAACTTTACAGTTTTTGGCTTTATATTTAGGTCTTTGATCCCTTTTGAATTAGTTTTTGTATATGGTATGAGGTATGGGTCCTGTTTCATTTTTTGTGGATGGACATCCAGTTTTGCTGGCACTATTTGTTAAAAAAGACCGTCTTTTCCCCATTTAATGGACTTTGGGCCCTTGTCGAAGATCAGGTGACCATAGGTGGATGGATTTACATCTGGGTTCTCCATTCTGTTCCATTGGTCAGTGTATCTGTCATTGTACCAGTACCAGGCTGTTTTGACTACCATAGCTGTATAGTAGGTTCTGAGGTCAGGTAGTATGAGTCCTCCTACTTTATTCTTCTTCTTCAATAGTGCTTTACTTATCTGAGGCTTCTTCCCTTCCCATATAAAATTAAGGATTAGTTTTTCCATCTCTTTAAAGAATGTGGTTGGTACTTGCATTGGGATTGCATAGTATTTGTAGATTGCTTTTGGTAGAATTGTCATTTTCACAATGTTGAGTCTACCTATCCATGAGCATGGTATATTTCTCCATTTATATGGATCTCTTTAGTTTTCTTGCAGTAGTGTTTTGTAGTTTTCTTTGTATAGGTCTTTTACATCCCTGGCTAGATTTATTCCTAAGTATTTTATTTTTTTAGGGGCTATTATAAATGGTACTGTTTTCGTGATTTCCTTTTCATCATTCTCTTTACTGGTGTATAGGAATCCAGCTGATTTTTGTATGTTTATCTTGTATCCTGCCACTCTGCTGAATCTTTCTATTAGTTCCAGTAGTTTTCCCATGGAGTCTTTTGGGTTTTCTATGTATAGTATCACATCATCCTCAAATAGGAACAGTTTAACTTCTTCATTACCAATTTGGATGCCCTTGATTTCTTTTTCTTGCCTTATTGCTCTAGCTAGGACTTTTAGCGCAATGTTAAATAGGTGTGGTGATAAAGGGCATCCTTGTCTTGTTCCTGTTCTCAAAGGGAATGTTTTCAGCCTCTCTCCATTAAGAATGATGTTGGCCTTTGGTTTTGCATAGATGCCTTTTATTATGTTGATAAATTTCCCTTCTATATCTATTTTATTGAGCGTTTTTATCAGGAATGGGTGTTGGACTTTGTCGAATGCCTTTTCTGCATCATTTGAGATGATCATGTGATTCTTTTCTTTCCCTTTATTTATGTGGTGGATTATGTTGATTGATTTTCTAATGTTGAACCATCCTTGCATACCTGGTATGAATCCTACTTGGTCATGGTGTATTATTTTTTGATATGATGCTGAATTCTATTGGCTAGAATTCTGTTGAGAATTTTTGCATCTATATTCATGAAAGATATTGGTCTGTAATTTTCTTTTTTTGTGGTGTCTTTGCCTGCTTTTGGTATCAGGATTATACTGGCTTCATAGTATGAATTCAGAAGTGTCACTTCCTTTTCTATGTTCTGAAATAGTTTGAGTAGTACTGGTACAATCTCTTTTCTGAATGTTTTGTAGAATTCTCCAGTGAAGCCATCTGGGCCAGGGCTTTTTTTT
>NW_004444111.1:3658211-3683608 GCF_000243295.1 Trichechus manatus latirostris
TGTTTTGATTTTGTCCCTTTCTTCTTTTTTGATGTGTGCATCTATTGCTATAAATTGTCCTCTGAGGACTGCCTTTGCTGTGACACAAAGGTTTCAGTATGATGTGTTGTCACTCTTGTTTGATTCTAGGAATTTTTTGATTCCATCTCTGATTTCTTCTATTACCCAGTGGTTTGTAAGCAGGGTGTTATTCAATTTCCATGTAATGGATTTTTTTCCTTGCTCTTCCTGTTGTTAATTTCTACCTTGATGACGTTGTGGTCAGAGAACATACTTTGTATTATCTCAGTGTTTTGAATTTTGTTGAGGGTTGCTTTGTGGCCTAAGATGTGGTCTGTTCTGGAGAATGTTCCATGTGCTTTGGAAAAGTATGTGTACTTTGCAGCTGTTGGGTGGAGTGTTCTATATATGTCTCTGAGGTGAAGTTGGCTGATTGTGCCCTTTAGGTCTTCTGTATCTTTGTTGAGTTTCTTTCTAGATGTTCTGCCCTTTACTGAGACTGGTGTGTTGAATTCTCCTACTATTATTGTGGAACTGTCAATTTATCTTTTCAGAGGCAGATAATTTCTGATATAACAATGTTCACCTGGTATTGTGGTTTGGTTTCCTTGCAGTATATCCCTTCTCAACTTTGAAGATTTTTTTCTAAGTTTTCAAGGTCAAGGAGACTCAAGAAAATAAGCAAAAAAAAAAAAAATCTTTTAAAGGTGTAGTCCATTTTCCACCTATTTTACATTTTATTAGCTGTAATGCTTGTTTGAAGAAGTCCCTGAGTGGCTTAAAAGTTGGCCGTTAGAACCCATCTTGGAAGTAAGACCTGGCAATCTGCTCCTGAAAGGTAATGGTCTTAAAAATCTATGGACCAGTTCTACTCTGCACACATACGGTAGCCATGAGTCAGAATCGACTGATGGCAGCTAACAACAACAACGCCAATACTTGTTTGAGGAGAGAAAATGTATTCATATTGGTTCATCACCAACAATGTAGATTGTGATAAACGGCTGTTATTCATCTTTCCCTTCACAATCATCCATTCCCAGAACCCTTCTAGGTTAGTGTTACATTGCCTGAGGACTCCAAGATGAAAGAGGAAAGAAAGATGTCTGAGATTCTTTGGTTCAGTTATTACCTAAATGGAAACTCCCAAGGCAAATAAAGAGTGTGTGTACCACAAAGGGTAAAGGGATAAAACAATACTGTTATGGTGTTTCTACATATTCCCCATAACAAACCAGATAAAGCTCCAAGGAGAGTAGCACCAAATTGGGAGGCATGCAAAAGGCAAGGATTTAGAAGAAAGCAGGAAAGAGAAAATGTTAAGGGGAGACTGAAGAAGAAAGCATAAATCTTGAGAGACAAGCATCCTTCCTGGATAAACAGTCCTATAGGGGAAATATCTTTAACTTGGAACCCAAAGATCTGAATTTTAGATCAGTTCCGTCACTTACTGGCTGTATAATCTGCCTCAGTTTCCACTCAGCAACATGAGTCTAACAACACAGTGGTTGCTCCCCTCACAGGGTGATTGCAGTAAATGAGACACAAATGAAATCCTTTGTAAAACTGTAAAACAGAATCCAAATCAATATGAGGTCTCCAGAGCCATGCACCCGAGAGGGCGTACCTGTACAATTTGGCAGCTTTCCTCTGCTCTCTTCTTGCTTTTACAACCTGCATCCTTACTTCTCGATAAACCACAGCTTCAAAAAGACAGCACTGTGTGGTGACTGCATTGATTAGATTCAATGTTTTTCTTCCTGGGTAAACCTGATGAATTCCTTCTCATCACCCGATACCCATTGATTAGCTTCCATGCAGACAACATCCTCTGCTCACCTGTTCTCTCTTCAGATATGTCCATAGCAATGATAAAGCTACTTTCTTTTTGGGTCTAATCAAGCATCTGTTGATTTTCTTTGCTTTCTTTCCATTTACGGCCTGGGAGAAAGTCTAATTAACCTCCAAGTAACTTTTGAATATAACAAATCATACCTGTTATGTGTGTAATTTACTGTATTAACACTCAGGGGGCTAATACTGTATCTCTTAAAATTTATTTGGGGACATTTCGCAGTCACATCCACATACAATATATTGTCAGAAGATAGGACTGTCAAGAAAGGAGGGTTTTAGACTTAAGGTGCTGTTGACTATTGCTAATACCCTATCTGAGTCACAGAGCCAAACCACATTGAGAAGGAAAGGATTTTTACCTGAAAAGAGAATAAATGTTTCAACTGTCAGTCATCCAAAAGTAGGATTGGTGGGTGGAAAGGTCAATCTCTGGGGTGCAATTGGGTCAGGATTCAATTTGTAGGGTTGTCTAGAGATGCCTGGGGTTCCCACTGAGGGACTCAAGCCAGCTCCTGCTATGTGAAGGTCTGTTCTAAGCTGGTCAGGATTTTGTCGTTGTTGTTAAAATATATATAACATTTGCCAGCGTAACCTTTTTCATGTGTACAATTTAGTGACCTCAGTTACAGGAATCATGTTGTACAACCATTGTAACCTGACCCTATGAATGCCAGTAAATTTCGGTTGGTCTTTAAACTAGCCCAAGCCAGATTTGGCCTGCCCTGCATGTGCAGAAAGGCCGGCTTTGACGGCTAATTGACCTCATCAGAGGACGCAGCAAAAGGTGGAATGAATCAGAGGCAAAATCATCACCCGGACCCTATTCCAAAGCTAGAGGTCCAACAAGAACCACGTCACCTCCTGTTTCCTGGCTGCCGTCTAGAGTTTTCCCTCACCAGTATGCCTGCACTGGCCACCATCTTGCTGCCCAAATCACATATAAGACCTGCTTGCCCATAGCTCAGGGAGGCAGATCTGAGGAACTTCCTCTTGGCACCCTGCTCTGTGCATTGCAATAAAGTTACTTTCTCTTTCTCAAAGACTGGTGTCCAGATAATTGGCAAGTCTGAGTGCACCAGCCAAGAACCCACCCTCCCAGGTTTGGACCCTCTGTCGAGAGCCCGGTACACCTTTGACCGCAAGCAGAAACTCCACTGACGCTCAGTGAGCACTGAGCGTCTCGTTTGGGAGGATCAGGCGGATCTCTGAACCTCTACTAAGGTGGTGACTGGCCCGAGATGCTTTTACTTTGAGAATTAGAAACTAGCTCAGGCATGGATGTCCACTGGATAGGTGCCCTAGGAATTTCTGTTGTTAAGTGTAAGTGATTGGGATTGGAGGTGGGGAGGTATCCAGAGGATTGAAGTAGGACTAAGACATCCCCATTAGGGGGGATTGAAGCCCTACTAAGATCATCCTCATTATCTTGCCCTGCATACTAGCTGAAGGCAGAGAACGGGCAGCCTAGTTTATGCATGTTGACTTCGGTTAAGTTCAGGTTCTGGTTCTGAGTGTGTGTGTGTGTGAGTGAAATATGGGAAACCAACCTAGTGTACCTTTACTGGTGCTCCTTGTTTTTTCATGTGGGTTCTAATTACTGTTTGGGGTCACTTAACTATGACAAAAGAGAGGGAAAATGGGATGAAATCCCCTACATACAGACCTTTATGTCTCTTTGGAAAAATAAAAACCTACAAAAACAGTGTAAGCTATTGGTGCAGGGAAAAAGGAAGCGGAGAAAAGCCCCACCTATAGAGGCCTGGGGCAAAACCAGGCCAGATAAACGGGATGATGCATATGAATAGGAAGATAGTTAAGGTGTGAAGAAGAGAAGACAAATCTGGAGTATTTTAAAAGGGTTATCTGTTTGATTATAGATTACAGAGAGCATGTAACTCAGCCTTCAGCCAATACTTAATTGGATATGCTAAAAGGGGAACTAGGATTTGCCCAGGGGAAACACAGGCTTGTTGTTTATAGAGTGGGAGCTTAGGTCAAAAGCCAGACTTGCATTTATCCATAGACCTTCCACCTGGAGGTGTAGACCTGGTTCCAAGTCTGGCAGCCACTACCTCTTTGGCGGAAGCTTCCTCCACCCCTCCAGTGAATTGCTCACGGCCCCTCAAGAGTCAGAAACTCCGGTTCTGCCCAGGGAATAGTCTCCCCAGCACACACCGGCAGTGGGGTGCAATTTGGCCAGGGATCCACCCAAGTCTCCTCAGGGCAGTTTCTGCTGAGATAAATGCTTGCTGGACTTGATCACAACAGCCAGCCTAGAGGGTTTATCTGGATCCATACACTGTTCTACACCTCTGGCCTATATAATTGGAATATCCTGTTATCTCCAGAGGAATGGAAGATGGTCTTAGAAAAGGCACACCAAGAGGCTGACAGGTTGTGTAACTTCAACCCTCAAAATGGTATTAGACTCCTGGCAGCCCAGGCTGTAACTACCACAGATATTGGCTTGAGGGCAGGACAGCTACAACACTATAAAATCTGTTGGATAGTTAGTTTACAACAAGGGGCCCCAAAACAGAAAAAAAGTTCAGCGTGTACAACAAGGCCCCAAGGAAAATCCCTCCAGCTTCCTAGAACGGGTGTATGAAGCATACCAGAAGTTTACTGGTATAAGCCCTGAAGACCCAGGGAATGCCAGGTTAATAAACATAACCCTCATCAGCCAGAATGCCCCCGACATCAGGTGGAAACTTCAAAAGTTAGGAGGAGGTCCAGGAATGAATACTTCACAACTTGTTGAGATTACCTTTAAGGTCTGCAGTAATCGGGACCAGGTACAAGGGAAAAGGCCACACTCCTGGAAGCAGCTTTTGGAGGTAACCTGCCACCCAGGCAGACCTGGTGGAGGGTAAGTCCTCGTGGGCCCCAAGAGAGCCGGTGGCCAACTCAAGGCCCCCCTAAAGCTAGGCTCCAGCCAGTGTGCCTACTGCAAACAAGAAGGCCACTGGAAACGAGTGTGCCCCTTGTGACCAACCCAGTCCGAGCAGGAAACCCACAACGCAGCTCCCGCAGCTGCCAGCCGATGACTCTGACTGATGGAGCCCAGGGGCTCCCTTGCAGCCCATGAGGAGCTCCGGGTTGCAGTAACAGTGGGAGGGCACAACAGACCAGAGAGGGGGAGAACATGCCCTCTGCTGCTGTCCCAGGCACACAGGAGGACCCTCCAGCCACCCCAGGCAGGGACAAGTCTGCAGTGCCAGCCCTCAGCTGCTTCACTGGCAGATTGGAGAGCTGCCAAACACAGGCAGAGGCAGCACACAGCTTCAGGGCCTGGCGAGACGGTCACCATCCTTACCTCGCCCCAAGCCCTGGCAGGCCCGTGACAGCAAAGAGCATCTCGGCTGGTGGGACTGGAGAAAAGAAAACCTACTAGAATAAAAGAATAATAATAAAAGAAAGCCTTTTTTGAATAATATACTATGGTCAACAGAGGTGGTAGTTATACACTACCCCAGGCACCAGAAGGGAGAGTCTCTTCAGCTACCAGGAAACTGAATGTGTTATAAACAGAGCTTGTGAATGCGATTTTGACCTTAATAACAGAACAGAAGACGGGTGGTTGTACAATTTGCAAGGACAAGTGTTAATACCAGAACACCTGATGCACCTGATAATAAAGGCAGCTCAGACATTACGGTCGGGATGCTGTGTTTCACTGGCTAGCCAAACCGATTAATGGGCTAATCTACAAAAGACTGTCCAGAAAGTAGCGAACAATCCAAAAACAGGATTCTATGCCTGGGGTATAAGCCCACGGAACTGGACCTGGAGAAGATTGGCAAGCGGACTTAACAGTTAATGCCAATGGCTACAGGAGGTTTCACGTATTTTTTAGTGTTTGTAGATACCTTTACTGGATGGATAGAAGCCTTCCCCTTCCGAATGGAAAAGGCATCCGATGTAAGCAAAGCTCTCCTCAATGAAATTATTCCTAGATTTGGCCTACTTTACTCAATTCAAAGCCATAACAGAGGAGCCTTTCTATCCAAAGTCAGGACATTTAGGGATTTAGTGGAAGCCACAGGCGCCCTGAAGACAGCAGTAACTACTGAAATGACTGTGCTTAAAAGTTCTAATTAGAAATCTAAGCTAGTGTGGGCAATGTGAGTGAATACTTGTATTCTAAGAGACCATCCTGCTGGATCAAGCTGCTACTTTGCCCTGTTGAGAGTCCCGGGGTCCCTAGAAGCAGGCTCCAATTGAGCACCTATGAAATGCTGTATGGGAGACCTTTCCTTAAGGCAGCCTGGGGATGTAGTGCTTTAAGATGATCCTTAAGTAGTCTAGGAACTTAGTGTTTCCAGGTGTCTTAGGTCACTATATGCAACTCTGAAAGCTATTAACCATTGTACTTCCAGTCGTATGTTCCAGATTTATCTGCTACAGGAATAATAGTGCTCCCCGTTCCCTGCTCCATTTCTGTTTTAGTCTCCTGGGCCGGGGGCGAGGCCGACTTGCATTTCATTGGTTATTGGCGTGTGTTCTGCTTATACAAGACAAATTCCTTTGCTTCTCCTAGCACCTAAACAACTTTTAGTGGCCATTCTCTTTGCCCTTCTAAATCTTAGGGGTGAAGCTGGCAAATAGGACTGGTGCCTAGAAGTTGGAAGCCATCAGCATGTGTACAGTGTTTACGGGGAGGTTGTTAATTGGATTGAAGGGAAAACCTCTGAGTGTATGAAAGGGCCTGGCAGTAGAAGAAAGCCAATAAAGCTGCTGGTGGCAGTATAACAGAAGGGTCCTGGAGACTGTCTGCCTGGGTTCAAATTTTGGCTCTGCTAGCTTTTGACTTTTGGGTCAAGGGGCTTCACTTCCAGATGGCTCAGTTCCTTATCTGCAGAATAGCGGTAAACAACAGTGGCCTATTTATAGGGTTACTGTGAATAAGATAAACTGAAAACTACTTAGCTCATTGCCTGGCATATATTCTTTATAAACTATGTTATGCCAATTGAGCTAGATGTTCCCTGAGACCATAGTCTCACAGCCCTCAGCCCAGTAATTTGGTCCCTCAGGGAGTTTGGATATGTCTAATCTTTGGCTAAAGGGTGAACCTCAGGAGTTATTTACATTTTTCTCCGGCT
Organism: Trichechus manatus latirostris; assembly: GCF_000243295.1. NCBI lineage: Eukaryota > Metazoa > Chordata > Mammalia > Sirenia > Trichechidae > Trichechus > Trichechus manatus. The sequence goes on from NW_004444111.1 coordinate 3,665,174, forward strand.
CTGTCGGGGACCCTGCATTGTGATTCCTATCACAGCATTCGGTGGTGGTAGCCGGGCACCAGCTAGTTGTGCTGGACTCAGTCTGGTAGTACGTGTGGTCCATTAGTCCACTGGACTAATTTGTCCCTTGTGTCTTTGGGTTTCAGTCTTCTTTGCCTGCTACCCCCAGGAGCTAATCATTCCTTGCCTGTTCCTAGGTCCCTAAAACTCCACCTCATGTCAGCAGGAAGTAGCCAGATGAGTTGCTGACTCTTATCCCTTAAGATTAAGGAATTGCTTCACCTCAAGGTGGGATTGTAACCTGACCCTGCGAATGACAGTAAATTTCCATTAGTCCTTAAACTAGTCCAAACCAGATTTGGCCCACCCCACATGCGCAGAAGGGCCAGCTGTGACCCCTAGTTGACCTCAACAGAGGACACAGCAACAGGTGGAAAGAATCAGAAAGAATATCATCACCTAGACTCTATTCCAAAGCAAGAGGTCCAGCAAGAACCACATCACCTCCTGTTTCCTGGCCGCCTTCTAGAGTTTTCCTTTCCCAGTACGCCTGCGTGGCCACCATCTTGCTCCCCAAATCACATAGAAGTCCTGCTTGCCCATAGCTCAGGGAGCTGGATCTGAGGAACTTCCTTTGGCTCCTTGCTGTGCGCATTGCAATGAAGTTACTTTCTCTTTCTCAAAGACCAGTGTCCAGATAATTGGCAAATCTGAGCACGCCAGACAAAGACCCACCTTCCTGGGTTTGGTAACACCAACTCCTATATCTGTTGCCAGATTTCCTTCACCATAAACAGAAACTCAGTGCTGCTAGTCGGGTATTCCTGAGGTTAGGTTAGCGGCGGTTAGAAGAGTCTGCATCATTTTCTCTATTCCTACTTTCCTAAAATTAATAAAAGCCACAGTCTGGTCTCAGCTGCCCTCTGGAGAAGTAGTGGCAACAGGGTTTCCAAACTGAGGACAGAAGGAAAGCATCAGAGTGGTTGTCAGGGAAGGGCAGCTGCCCCTCACCACCACCCCGCAACTTCCCCCACAAAACCTGACTCATAGCAACACTATAGGACAGACTAGAATTGCCCCATAGGATATCCAAGGAGTAGCTGGTAGATTCGAACTGCCAACTTTTTGGTTAGCAGCCATAGCTCTTAACCACTGCGCCACCAGGGCTCCTAGTTGTCCCCATCAGGGGGCTGTTTCACAGGGTCATCAGGGTCACAGGATAAGAAACAGAGGGACCAGTGGCTCAGCTCCCTTCAAATAGGACCTTGGGAAACTCCCACAAATCCCTGGGAAGGCACTCTGAGGGAAGTAGGCCAGTGGGTGTCAGTCATTAAAAGATAAATAAAGAGGATTCAATCTCATTTTGTGGCCACAGGGCCATGTTGCTGGCAACATGAGTTAAGGAAATGTCTCTCAGTACTCTCCACTTCCCTTTCTCTAAAACTATGCTCACCAGGTGCACTTCCAATAATAATTGAGATTCCCAAATATTTGCCAACAGGGAGAGAATGCACTGGCAGTGAAAGAGTGTCTTCTAGTTTCCTGGAGGCTTTACTATGTTTTGTTAATCAATCTTACTGTTCTGGTCCTTAAAGCTACTTTTTATGAGTTTGGTAAACATGAGACAGTGCTTGAATGATCATCCATTGTGAACACAAACAAAATCAGATTTCTGGTCCTGCAAAGTTGAAGGTGAGATCCTGGGCCATTATGCCCCCACAAGAACACCACTCTGAGATGCCCAAAGTCACCAACTGCTCTCCCTAGGTGACCCCTCCTAGGTGACCTGTCTGACTACAGGACCCTCCCTAGGTGACCCCTCAAGCTGACTATATCACCTCCCATACCCTTTCTTGTTGTTGCCATTGATTGAGCTTCATGAGTCTCCCCGACACGTGATGACTCACCCCTAGGACTTGGTCTTCCTTTCCACCCTGGTCAGCCTGGGTGACTTCAGTGAGTGCAAGACCCCACATCCTGAACTCATATCTTTACAACTACCTCCATTCAATCTGCGTGTCCGTGTTGACCGATTTAACAACTACCTTCCCCAGCTGATAGATTCATTGTGGTTCTACAAAACTCACTTTGTAGATCCTCAACCTTGCATACATCCTTCTAAAACCCACTTTTTCTTCTCCAGCACCAGACAGCTGAGTGCTTCTAGAGAAAATATAAAAACCAGTTAGTGCAACAACGAATCTATAGTCTGCTACCTCGTTTGGGCTTCAGTGAAAATTCACTTTACCTTCCTCTCTTTTGGTTTCTCACAGTAGGTCTTACAAACCTTCACCACTCCCCTTAAGGCTCCTAATAATACACTTACTATGTGTCAGGCACTATTCAAAACGTGCTCATGCATTCATTTAATTCTCACAACAACCCTGCGAGGTAAATAACTACTTTGTAGATGAGGAAATTGAGGCACAGAGAAGCTATATAACTTACTCAAGGTCATGTAGCTTCTAAGTACGAGAAGTGGGATTTGAATCCAGGTGTTCTATCTCCAAAGCAGCCCTGGTGGTGCAGCGGTTAAGTGCTAGGCTGCTAACCAAAAGTTTAGTGGTTTGAATCCACCAGGCACTCTGTGGGAAAAAGATGAGGCAGTCTGCTTCTGTAAAAATTACAGCCTTGGAAACCCTATGGGGCAGTTCTACTCTGTCCTATGGGGTCACTATAAGTCGGAATCGACTCAGCAGCAATAGGTTTTCTGTCTGCAGAATCTCTTAACAACTACAGGATACTGCCACCATCTGTTTCCTGAACATTTAGGTTTTAGCCAAAGTCCTTACTGCGTCTTTCAGAGAGCAAATGAAGTCATAAACGTTGTTAACTCTTTTGTCTTCCACCTCGTCAATTTTATGCTTATAAGCAACTTCTTTCTCTCCAGCCTCAGAAGAAGAAACGCTCTTTTTTCCTCTACCTTGGCTATAAATCATATTCTCATCCCTGAGATCTAGTTCTGTTTTTCCAGCTTTGGGAGTGCCCATAGCTCCGTTATGTAGCTCCCGTCAAGTTGAGCGAACTCAAGGGAACTGACATACATTACCCAGTGCTGAAGAGTGGCACCCTTATGTATTAGAGTGACAAGTGTAACTTCCAAGGGAACCAGGTAGTCATTACCGTTCCTCTGAGACAAAGCTTAAATCTCATCTCCTCCATGAGGCCTTTCCTGCCTTGTTCTTTGCCTTTCCTTGGATACTTAGCATATACTACTGTGTGTTGTTGTTCTCTCATTTGTTACTGTCCTGTGTCACCCAACTAGATGGAAGTTCCCTTGAGAACCGGAACTATATCCAGTTTTGCTTTATATGCCTGGCCAAGCATCTTGCATGCAGCAATTGCATATGAAAAGTTTTCTTGTTTCTTTCAGCATTATTTCCATTCAACAAGTATGTATTGAGCTGCTGCTATGTGCCAGACATTGTTCTAGGCCTTGGAGAGTCAGCAGTCTATAAAACAAAGAATTTGGTCTCATTGAGCTTATGTTCTAGCAGAAGGAGATGAGCAATTAAGAAATAAATATATATCAGGTTGTGATAAGTGCTGTGAAGAAAAATACTGCAGAAAATAGTGTTAGGGACTTGCAGGTGTTGTGGCATTATTTTATGGGCGCGGGGACATTTGAGTGGAGGCCTGACTGAAATGAGGGAGCAACTCTACTTAACAGTCACATAATTTTTTGTCAATATTTTATTATGAAAACATTTTAAACATTTAGAAGAGTTAAAAAAACTTCATAGCGGACACAGTGTATCCACCACCTAGATTCTATTGTAAACATTGTATTTTATCACATATCTCTCTGTCTTAGTTATCTAGTACTGCAGTAACAGAAATACCGCAAGTGGATGGCTTTAACAAGCAAATTTATTCTCACAGTCTAGGAGGCTACAAGTCCGAATTCAGGGCGCTAGCTCCCGGGTAAGGCTTTCTCTTTCTGTTGGTTCTGAGGGAAGGTCCTTATTATCAATCTTCCCCTGGTCTAGGAGCTTCTCAGCACAGGGACGCCGGGTCCGAAGGACACACTCTGCTCTCAGCGCTTCTTTCTTGGTGGCATGAGATCCCCATGTCTCTCTGCTCACTTCTCTCTTTTATGTCTCAAGAGATTGGCTCAAGACACAAGCTAATCCTGTACATTGAATCCCATCTCATTAACATAACTACCTCTAATCCCACCTCATTAGCTTCATAGAGGTAGGATTTACAACACATGGGAAAATCACATCAGATCACAAAATGGAGGACAACCATGATCCTGGGAATCATAGCCTAGCCAAGGTGACACACATTTTTGGGGGACACAGTTCAATCCATAACATTCTCCATCTGTCCATCCTCTATTTGTCCATCAAGTCATCTTATTTTTTTGATATGTTTCAAAGTCAATTGAAGACATGGATATGGTTCCCTTAAATGCTTCAGCATGCATATCATTACTTCAATTTTTTAAGTTTTCCTCTTAGATAAAATGAAATGCACAAATCTTAAGTGTACATTTGCTGATTTTTGACAAATGCATACCCCTGTATGATACAAACTCCTGTTAAGATATAGAACACTACTAAAACCAAAAACCAGCTGTTGTTGAGTTCAGTTGATTCAGACTCATGACAATTCCCTGTGTGTCAGAGTAGAACTCTGCTCCATAGGGTTTTCCGTAGCTGATTTTTCAGAAGCAGATCACCAGGCCTTTCTTCAGAGGTGCCACTGGGTGGACTTGAACTTCCAATCTTTTATCTAGCCACCCAGTGTGTTAACTATTGGCATCACCCAGGGACTCCAAGAACATTACTATTTCCCCAAAAAGTTCCCTCATGTCCTGTCGCATCAACTCCTGTGCCCACTCCTCCATAAGCGACAACTTGTCTGATTCCCCCCACCGTAGATTAGTTTCGCCTGCTCTAGAACTTCGTATAAATGGAATCATACAGTGTGTACTCTTTGAGGCAAGGCTTCTTTCACTCATCGTGTTTTTGAGATTCATTCATGTTGTTGCACGTATTAGTAGCTTTGCTATGTATAAAGCTCTAGTTCAGTGGGCTGTCAATCAGGGACAATCCCCCTCCCCCCAGGGATAGTGACAATGTCTAGAGATATCTTTGGTTATTACAACTAAAGGGTTGCAACTGGCATCTAGTGAGCAGAGGCCAGGGACGCTACTAAATATCCTACAATGCGCAGGACAGCTTCTCCACCACTGCCTCACCCCACTTGGAAGGATTATCTGCTCCCAAATGTCAATAGTGGTGAGGTAGAGAAAAATCTGCTCCAGCCAAATGTAAAATATTATTGGCATATTTCCATTGAGTCAATATTTTCTATCAGCTATCATTTATCAACTAAGGCATTAAATATAGATCTTTGCTTAGTGTTAGTCTTCTTGGGAATTTTTACATTAAAAAGAAGACAATATGTTAAACAAAATAATTTTTCTTTAATCTTGGAAAGTTCATTCTTCAATAGCAGACCCATGTAGGAAGAGATCTGAGTATAGGTCTTTCTTGGGATTCATAGAATCTTATTGCATTCATACAGCTGCTGCTGCTGCTTTTTTTTAATTGTGCTTTAGGTAGAAGTTTGGAAACCCTGGTGGCATAGTGGTTAAGAGCCACGGCTGCTAACCAAAAGGTCGGCAGTTCAAATCCACCAGGTGCTCCTTGGAAACGCTATGGGGCAGTTCTACTCTGTCCTATAAGGTCGCTATGAGTTGGAATCGACTTGATGGTGACCAGTTTGGGTTTTTTGGTTAGGTGAAACTTTTCAGCTCAAGTTAGTTTCTCATTCACAAATTTATACGCAAATTCTTTTGTGACATTGGTTACAATCCCCACAATGTGACAGCACGCTCTCCCTTTCCACCCCAGGTTCCATTCATCAAGTTCCTGTCCCTTCTTGCCTTTTCGTCCTGTTTTTGGGCAGGACCTTGAAACAGCCAGATGGGCTAAAACTACACTAGCCTCTAACGATGACAGGGGAAGGTGTAGGATTAGAAACTTTCTATTTTATTTTTAATATCCCTTTGAGCATGGAGAGTAATGTAAGTGGTCACTTGATTTAGAGAAGGGCCAGGATGTTTCCCAGTTTCGTTTGCTCCCTTTCAGAGCGATATTCCAAGAACAGTTATAAATTGGTGGAAGGAAAAAAAAAAAAGTGGCAGGTACTTTGAAATGCTTTGCTCTATTTTTTGAACAAAAGTCATTGACTATGATACAGAGAAAATGAGATTCATAGAAATATGTTGGAGAGAAATTAGAGTAAGTGTCTCATAAATTTAATGGCTATTGTTTTGAACTACCTGATTCTCTGACATAGAGATCGTCATGAGGCTGAATTTCTTCTTTCAACAAGAGTCATATTTAGCATTCAGATACTTTTCAGCTACCTCCAAAGGGGCGATAGAAACAGTAGAATATTTCTCTTAAAAATCAGCTACTGTGAAGCTCTTCATTTACTGTGTGTTTATTACCCTCACCATGTTGAATTTTTTTTAACTAAAAAATTAATGAGCAAAATTAATAAAACCACAGGTTTAAGTGCCATATTTGTAACTTCTGATTTTACTTTGATTTCTCTGAATTTCCTTGTTATAATAAATCTAATTTTTTAAAATCAGCAGTTTTCAACTGTAGTTTTTCAGATCAAATAAGTTAAAAAATTTATTTATAAATATACAACTTATTATAATGGTATATTAATTCAGAAGATAATGAGTCACATTAAAACTGTATTTAGTTCTCATGGACTCCAGACTTCCTGGAGCCATGAAGTTTTGATGAAACTCTGAAAATATTGCCCTAAGATAATCTTTAAACCTTAAACCAAAAATATCCCCTAAAGTCTTCTTAAAACCAAACAATAGTTTAGCTTAACTGACAAAAAATTTCTGCCTTGAGCATTATGCTCTTTTAAGAACTATCTAAATGGGATTAAACTGACAACAGCAACTTGAAAGATTAGATAGGAACCCTACAGGGCAGTGAATTTATGTTAATGGGGGAAGAACAACTCAGAAAAGGAGGGTGAGAATGGTTGCACAACTCAAAGAATGTAATCAATGTCACTAAACGGTACATGTAGAAACTTGAATTGGTGTATGTTTTGCTGTGTATATTCTCAACAACAAAATAATAATTAAAAAAAACACTAGTATTAGCTGTTGTTTAATATTTACATTTTTTAAAACTATGTCCCTTAAAAACATGTTTCTTCATAAATCAAAGCCCTGTCAACTGGTGCCCTTCAGTACTTATTTTCCAATGACTTTTCTCATGGTAGCCTCTTAAGAAGCTTCCAACAGGAACCAGAAGACCAGTTATTGCTCATATTTGTTTCCTTATAACTTAATTTAGAATTTATTAACCTCATTAAGCAAAGATTTTGTTGTTGTTGTTAATTAAGTTTCTTACCTTGAGTGGTTCAAGTGATATTTTCCTCACAGATTCTGTCCAGAAATACTACTATTGGTCCCAAGTTCCAAGTGAGAACACTCTCGCTCTACTATACAATTGTGTCATTATCTAAATTTCTTGAGAACTTTTCCAGAGACCAACACCTATTCATGTCAAATAATATACAATATAGATTATAATATCTCATAGATAATTTTAGAAACTTACTTAGTTGAAAACTATAAATGTAACATAAAACTGGTTGTATTACAGGACCAAAACATATATAATTTTATTTTCATAGAATGTTCTTTTATTGTCATTTAGAGAATGATTACAGAAAATAGCCTCTTTTAGAATCTTTGTATAATAGTTTTATTAATGTGCAAATGACCTAAATCAACTGTAAATTTAAACTGGACAATTTGATAAGTTTTGACATACGTATATACTCATGAAACTATCACTAGAATCAAGATGATGAACAAATCCATAACTCCCCAAAACTTTCCCATGCCCCTTTGTCATACCTCCTTCCCACCCCTTCCTAACCCCTCCTTCCCCAAAGCAACCACTGATCTGTCATTGTGCATTAGTTTACATTCTCTCTAATTTTATAAAAATGGAATCATACAGTATACACTCTTGTCTGGCTTTTTTTCACTCTGTATTGAGATTCATCCATGTTGTAGTCCAATCAACTACTATCAATAGTTCATTTCTTTTTATTGTTGAATAGTATTCATTGTCTGAATATACGACAGACTATCCATTCACCTAAGCACTTAACTGTTGTGCCACCAGGGCTCCTTACAATGTACATAGTCAGTAGCTATGAACATTTGTGTATAAGTCTTTGTATGGACATATACTTTCATTTCTCTTGGATAAATACCTAGGATAGAGAGGCTGGATTATATGGTAGGTGTCACCTTAACCATTTAAGAACGTGAAAAGTATTTTTCCAAGTGGGCTGTACCATTTTATATTGTTACTAGCAGTGTCTGAGAGTTCCAGTTCCTCCCCATCCTCACCAACACTTGGTGTGGTTAGTTTTTTTAATTTTAGTCATTCTAATAGACATGAAGTAGTAACTCATAGTGGATTTAATTTGCATTTCCTTCATGAATAATGATGTTACGTCTTGATTTTTTTATAAGGAGTATATCTGTTATATTTATTCTTCCTGAAGTAACATTTGAAAATATACAAATATCCAGAAAAAAAAAAAGATAAAGCAGTATGCGGTATTGAGAGCACAACTATGCTTATGTTTCTAACTGTAACAGCAATCATTCTTCTAGATAAACAATGTCCACTACTCTGCAAACACATCCAATGGTAATATTACAGTAATACAATGAATAATGATGTTGAGCATCTTTTCATGTGTTTTTATGTCCGTCATTTAGAAGAGCTCATTGTTGAAAATAAAAATTTCTTAGACAAATTGCTCTTGAACTTGTGACAAAATTTATTAATTTGATACCAGTAAGGGAACTAATAGGAGCCCTGATGGCACAGTGGTTAAGCGCTTGGCTAACCTAAAGGTCGTCAGTTTCAACCCACCAGCCGCTCTGTGGGAGAAAGACGTGGCCGTCTGCTTCCTAAAGATTATAGTCTTGGAAACCCTGTGGGGCAGCTCTACTCTGTCCTATAGGGTCACTATGAATTGGAATTGACTTGACAGCAATGGGTTTAAGGGAACGAGTAAGGAGTCCCTGGGTGGCACGCAAATAGTCAAGCGCTAGACTACTAACTGAAAGGCTGGTGGTCTAAAGTCACCCAGAGGAACCTTGGAAGTAAGGCCTGGTGATCTGCTTCCAAAAGGTCACAGCTTTGAAACCCCTATGGAGTGCAGTTCTACTCTGCACACTTGGGGTTGCCATGAGTAAGAATCGACTCAAAGGCAACTAACAACAAGGGTACCAGTAAGTGAAAGGAAAAGAGAGAGAGAGAAAGAAAGAGAATGAAAATAAAGGAGTTATATAGTTAAACAATTAGAAAGGGAATGATTACATAAGCAGCTAATCTTTCTTAAAGCAAGTCTGCAGTTTCATTTCACAACATGACCATATCTGTGACTATAAAAAGAAAAAAATGTCTGTGGCAGGGTTGTCTGAGATGCCAGGTATGCTGCTGCTGACAAATCAACAATGAAAAACCATCTAAAAGTAAATGATAAAGATGCATCTGTGGCTAATAATTCTAATAACAAAGTGTCATCCTCCAAGGTGATGATGAGGTACTGATGAGGCCAGTCAACGTGAAAGGGTGAATGGAGTCAAGCAGAGAACATAAGCAGAGCCGGAGGAACGCAGTTGTATTTTAAACTGCCTGAATTATCTCATTGGAGCTCCAAACAAAGATGAAGAATACACAGTGGGTCCATTTCTTAGTTTGGGGACTATTTTTCCCCTTGATAACATTAAAGAGCATGGGAGAGCTTAACTGTCAATATTAAATACATTCCTCTGAAAAGAGAATGGTATTGCAGGAATGAGGGCAGCTGAACACTATGATGAGGTAGCCGAAAGAAATTTAAGAACAGGCTGTATCTAATTTTTAAGTTTTTGAAATTGCTGTTTTGTGAATACTTCTGTCTACCCCAAACTTCAGTAAACTGTTATACACACAAATGTTTTGTGTGTGTGTGTGTGTGTAAACCAAGGACAAGGAGCTGAATTTGACATTTAGGCTAGCACACAGGGGCGTGACATATCGTTAAGACTCATGAGTCCTGCTGGAACGGGAACCAGGAGCCACAATTGCTCATGAGAAGGTTAAAAAAAAAAAACGAAAAACAAAACCAAACTCATTGCCATTGAGTCTGTTCTGACTCATAGCGACCCTATAGGACAGAGTAGAACTGCCCCATAGGGTTTCCATGGAGCGGCTGGTGGATTTGAACTGCTGACCTTTCGGTTAGCAGCCAAGCTCTCAACCCCTGCACCGCCAAGGCAGGTAAGCCCTGGGGCATTTGCAGAAACCCTGGGAGAGCATTAGACCTCCTACAAGTTGTGGGTAAGGAGGTTTCAGCAAATTTTGTGTAAATCTTCAAAGACAGAGTGGCATCGCTGATATTTGGATGTTATGTTGGTGTCAATTCTTAGTGTAACTAGTATTTTAAAAGAACATTAAGTATACTGTTTAACGTATAACTTTTTGACATGTAAGCGCTACTGTAACAGTAATTATCGTTAGAGTCCTTGATTTAATATCCTGGATTAACATAGACTCCTGAGCTACGAAGGATATCCCCAGCTTGGCAGTCACATTTCCCCTGACAATAGGGAAGAATATCCACTTCTTTTCCTCTCGTCCCTCTCTCTATCGGGAGGACAAACAAGATTCTGTCATAGGTCAGTCTTATTGGCAGGATAACTGGCCACTGGGCCCACATTCTCCTTCCAGCCCATACTTCTACATCTCTTCTTCTCAGTCTGAGGACTAGCACCTTGACTGCTGACCTAATCAGCTTCCCATCTCCTCCTTACCATCCATGACCTACTGGAGAATTCAGGGGTGGGTACAAGTCAATGTGAGCTTAAAATGGCCAGTCTGACTGCATCAAAAGACAAGGTTGCTGGGTGCTATGTATCAGTTTGAGAAATATTTTGATTATATATATTATAATGTATTTTAGAAAAATGACAAAGTTGCAATAGTGCTTTCTGCTGTTTTTATTGCACATATACAGTCTTTCAAATATATAACAGATTCAAAATTTTATGTATTATTAGGAGTTTGTTGGTCTTTATACTGTTGATTTTATAAAAGAAAGTATTCTGAGTTTAAAAATCCTGATGAGCCTGTGGATCATGGACTGTGGGAACGTTGGTAAATAAACAAAGACTTTCTCAAAACCAAGAGGAACCAAAAATAAACAAACAAAAAAACTAGTGTTAAAAAGCCTAAAAGAGGATTTCTGCTTCAACCATGTCTGAGTAGCTGATACCAGGTTATCTCTCCTGCTGTAATGCAGAAACAGTTTTCAGGAATTGGCTATCGGGCAGTTACTGTGATTTCTGAGAGAAGAACACTCAAGAGGTGAGTCCTATATTCATCTGGGATCTCTGCCTGGGGACAATTTCTAGACCATGGCATAGGGAGGTGGAGCCCTAGCAGAGCATGGTGGTCTTGTTGGGGTAAGGAGGCAGGGTTTGGGTAGCAACTGGAATTGGCAGGTCAGAGGACTAGAAAGGAGGAAGCTGTGCAGATGGAGCAGAAATGCTTCTGTGGACTCTATTTTTCTGAGACCTGGGCTGTGCAAGCACAGTTTGGGAATATGAGAGGTTTACCAGAAAGTCAAGGAGGCCTGGTGGCATGATGGTTAAGCGCTCGGCTGCTAACCAAAAGGTTGATGGTTGTAGCCCACCTAGCGGGCTCCACAGGAGAAAGGCCTGGTGATCTGCTCCCTTAAAGATTACAGCCTAGAAAAGCCTATGGGGCCGTTCTCTGTCACATTGGGTCCTTATGAGCCAAAAATCAACCTGACAGGCAAACAATAACAACAACAACATTACCAGAGAGTCCCTGCTTTGAGGTTGAGTTTGGAACGACAGTAGACTTCAAACGGTGCTGGGTACTTAAAATTCAATTCCAGTCAAAGTAGAATGACCTTGTTAACACCCCAGGCCATGCCTTAGGAGTGAGAGTCATGTCTGTGATCAAGGCCTATTTGAGACCATTGTTACAAAAGCATAAAACTAAGTATTGTAAAAATCTACTAGGATGACAGAGTTTGGAATTTGAATCCCATGGACTTTGTAAATATCTTAAGCTTTCCACAGATCTGCTCTAACAAAGCCTATGTAACTACAAGGTGATCAACCATAATTGAATAGTCTAATAAAATACAAATAAACATTATTCAGAGGAAGATAACAGAATCTAGAATTCATAAAATGTATCACCAACAATGTCCACTAAACAATAAAATATTACTAACCATGCAAAGAAACAGGAAAATGTGAGCAATAGTTAAGAGAAAAGCAAGTAATAGACACAGATTGGGAGAGAGCAAGGCACTGGATTTAACAAACACTTTAAAGAAGCTATTATAAACATATTTATGAACATAAAGAAAAATACAGTCTTCATGAATAAACAGCAGAGAAATGGAAACTTTAAGAAAAAGAAATTATAGAACAGAAAAATATAATAACTAAAATGAAAAATTCACTCAATAGGCTTAACAGGAGATTAGAATTGGCAGAAAAAGGGATCAATAAAGCATTAGTTTTCTATTTCTGCATAACAAATTACCACAAATTTAGTGGCTTAGAACAATGCTTATTTATTATCTCACAGTTTCTATAGGTTAGAAGTTCAGGAACAATGTAGCTGGATTCTCTGTTCATGGTTTCACGAGGCTGCAGTTGAAGTGTTGGTCATGCAGTGGTTCTCATCTCAGGCTCAGGGTCGGCTTCTGAGCTCATTCAGGTTGTTGGCAGAATTCAATTCCTTGAGATTGTAGGACTAAGGTCTCCGAAATTTTGCTGGCTGTTAGTTGGGGACAGCTCTTATCTCCCAGACTGTGTACTGTTCTTTGCCAATTGGCCCCCATGGGCAGTTCACAACCATGTTGTTTTCTTTCTTTCAGGCAAGCAGCAGCACATCCCTCTAATTTCAGATATCTGACTTCCTCTGTCTCTGACATCTAGACCCATATTTAAAGGGCTCATATGATTAGGTCAGGCTGACTGAGATAATCTCCATATGTTAAAGTCAGCTAAACCTGTTGCCGTCAAGTCAATTCTGACTCATAGTGACCCTATAGGACAGACTAGAACTGCCCCATAGGGTTTCCAAGGAGTGGCTGGTGGATTTGAACTGCCAAGCTTCTGGTTACCAGCCAAGCTCTTCAACCACTGCGCCACCAAGGCTCCCATAGGTTAGTGTTTGATTGAATAATGGGAGAAGGTGTGTGCACCAGGGGCGTTACTACTACACAGAGCAAGAAGAGTTTGTAGTTAGAATAATGGGAAGCTAGGGAAGGATTTTGACTACGTAAGTAACATGACCAGAACCTTCACTAATGATGCTTGATAATTCCCTGTAATTTTAAAATTTTTTCTTAATGCTCACCTCAGAAAATGCTGACCATCCTATAATTTTTATTGGGAATTACAAATATCCTGGTAATACTTTTCAACTACTGCTGCCTCTGTTACTGTATTGAGTAGCAAATGCTGACAGCAACAATCTGGAACGATTTTTGGCTACTCTGAAAGGTGGAATCTTGAAGAAAATAGTCAGGTGGGTCTCCCTGCTCTAGATAACTATCTACAATAATACCTGGAAGCATCTTTAACTTAGCCTTTATGAAGATAATGAAAGGATTTTGAGATTGAAGAACCATCATTTCCTCACCATACATGAACATACAACTATCACGTATCTAAACACGCAGCTTCCCCTACCTGTGTCCGAGGGTTGGCTGCCCTCTCAGAGTCACTGTCTGCTTGTCCGCAAAGTGTGGTTGGAGGACAGCAGTATCTGGCATCACCTGGGAGCTTGTTGGAAATGCAGAATCAGTCCCTATCCCAGACCTACTGCGTCAGAATCTGCATTTGAACAACATGTCTCAGTGATTCATATGCACATTGCAGTTTGAGAAGCACTGCTCTAGAATGTTGGAGAAAAGGAAATGTGATTCATGCATACTCCTGAGTCATGCATCTCGTTTCTGTTACTCCTCACTGCTTCCAACTCCACTGTAAACCTCGGTTCACTTCCCTGCTGGTAACTGCTAGAAGTGAATAACGGTCTCCTGTGTATAGGGGGCTGTGACTTCCACATAAGCAGTAGCTTCATTTAATTTTCCCTGTAGTCCAAATGAAATACACAAAAGGGGTCCACCTTGTTGAACCCTCAAATTTTAACCTGATCCCCTGTCCTCCAGTTCACATCCTTCTCTGAGACGGTCTTCTTCTTAATCCACCCCCTTCTAAGAAAACTGTATAGAGGCTGACAATTTGACTCCAGGTTGCCTGATCCTCAGCACTGACCCCCACATTGCCATCCTGAGCACCTTATCTCCCAGCTGCAGATTTCCAAAGACCAAGTTAATCAATCTTCAGTACAACCAGTGGGGGTTGGCGTAGGAGGAGCTGGGGCATTGGAATTTGAGCAGCTCAAGCCAAGGTGTACTTTGCAACTCTCAGCCCCATGGAACAGTCCATTCTGAACTTTGCCACTTCGTCTGGTCCCCTTTTAGGGTGTCCATGCCAGTGCCAGACACAGATATGCCTCTTCATCCTTCCAGAACTTCTAATGGGTAATGAGTAAATATATCTCTTAAACACACACACATACACACACACACACCATGGTCCCGAGGACAAACACTGATCCTCACAGACATGACAGTATTAAATCATGTACCCTTTCCTATCTGTGAAATGATCAACACACTTGCTCCTGCCTACAATGGAGTCATGTAAGGGGCACACCATGGAGGCAGTCTCCCTTTGCGCCACTTCCTCGTGTTAGACTCTGCCTTGGAATACATTAAACAGCAAACCATCTAGTAATGCTCATTACTAAGCTAATCAAGGAGCCCCAGGGTGGTGCAAATGGTTGACATGCTTAGCTGCTAAAGAATAGGTTGGAGGTTCAAGTCCACTCAGAGGCACCTTGGAAGAAAGGCCTGGCGATCTACTTCTGAAAAATCAGCCGTTGAAAACCCTCTGGATCACAGCTTTACTCTGACACACATGGGGTCGCCATGAGTTGGACTCATCTTAAAGGCAACTGTTTGTTTGTTTGTTTCAAGTTAATCAGAAGCTCTAAAATTAAAGTTTTTTTTGTTTGTTAACTTTTTGAGCTACGACAATTTCTTGCGTAAGCTCTGCAAGAGGAAGAGCTAGCTGGCATGAACATCTATCATCCTCAGGTAAAACTGATCCTCACTACTTGTGAGAGAGGGTTTGGTTTTAATCTTCCTATTACAAAGTAATTTTAAAGAAATGCAGTTGTTTGCAAACCCAACTTCCAATTCCGTCTCATAAAGTAACTAGTGAACACCTTCAGCCACTGTGGCTAAGAAAATAGCAGTTTTCTGACCCGGTCTGTATTCAGAGTCTACTAAGACTTTTCTGCTTCCCACATCATCATTTCCTACCATCACTAATTTATCACTTATTCCTGTTAAGTCTCCTTACCGCAGAGGTCGGTCAACAGTTCCTCATCCATATTTCCAAAATCCAAAAAATTCTGAAAACTAAACCCATATGGTGGCAAAACTGACCTTTCCTCACGTAATTTAACAGCCAGACTGAAACACAACTACCTCAAGAGTTTCAGATAAGAGATCACGATTTGTATTTGCAGACAGTTCTTAGTCTTGACATCTGCAAATACCCACATTTACTTTAGAAATTGAATCTTTACCACAGTTTCATCAAGAAGACTTTGCTTTGTTCAAATATATCTCCCAAAATTCTGGTTCTCAGCTTCTCTTACTACATAAGGAGTAGGTTTCAGTGCCACAGCTCTTCCTGGACCTGTACTGAGAACTCTTTCTTCTGTTTCAAAGTCTAACTATGCCTTTCTTTGTGGGAAAGCGTCTTCCCCCTGGTGTCTGATGTATGAATAGATTTCTACCACTACATAGGACCTGGCCGTACCTCTGTAACACCATTAACCTCTTCTCCAAACCCTTTGCCGTCAAGTCAATTCAGACTCATAGTGACCCTATAAGACAGAGTAGAATGCCCCATAGGGTTTCCAAGGAGCAGCTGGTGCATTCGAACTGCTGGATCTTTTGGTTAGCAGCCAAGCTCTTTTTTTTTTTTGTTTATTGTTGTAGTTTAAGGGAAAGTTTACATTTCAAATTGGTCTCTTATACAAAAATTTATACATACATTGTTATGTGACCCTAACTGCTCTCCCTATGCTGTGACAGCACACTCCTCCTTTCCACCCCTGATTTCCCATATTCATTCAACCAGCTCCTAACCCTCTCTGCCTTCTCATTTCACCTCCGGACAGAAGCTGCCTGTTTAGTCTCATATATCTACTTAAGCTAAGAAGCACACTCTTCATGAGTATTATTTTATGTCCCACAGTCCAGTCCAGTCTTTATCTGAAGAGTTGGCCTCGGTAATTATTTTAGTTCTGGGCTGATGGAGAATCCGGGGGCCATGCTTTCCGGGTTCCTCCAGTCTCTGTCAGACCATTAAGCCTGGTCTTTTTACTAGAATTTGAGTTCTGCAACCCACCTTTTCTCCTGCTCCATCAGGGACTCTCTGTTGTGTTCCCTGTCAGGGCGGTCATTGGTGGTAGCTGGGCACCATCTAGTTCTTGTGGTCTCAGGCTGATGAAGTCTCTGGTTTATGTGGCCCTTTCTGTCTCTTGGGCTAATACTTTCCTTGTGTCTTTGGTGTTCTTCATTCTCCTTTACTCCAGGTGGTTGGGACCAATTGATGCATCTTAGATGGCCGCTTGCAACTTTTAAGACCCCAGACGCCACTCACCAAAGTAGGATGCAGAACATTTTCTTAATAAGCTTTGTTATGCCAATTGACCTAGATGTGCCCTGAAAGCATGGTCCCCAGACCCCCAACCCTGCTACTCTGTCCCTCGAAGCATTTGATTGTATTCAGGAAACTTATTAGTTTTGGTTTACTCCAGTTGTGCTGACTTCCCCTGTAGTGTGTGCTGTCCTTCCTGTCACCTAAGATAATTCTTGTCTACTAGCTAGTTAGTGAATAACCCTCACCCTCCCTCCCCACCCTCGTAACCATCAAAGAATATTTTCTTCTGTGTTTAAACCTTTTCTTGAGTTTTTATAATGGTGGTCTTATGCAATATTCGTCCTTCTGTGACTGACTAAATTCACTCAGCATAATGCCCAGCAGATTCCTCCGTGTTGTAAGATGTTTCACGGCTTCATTGTTGTTCTTTATTGTTGTGTAGTATTCCATTGTGTGGATATACCATAATTTGTTTATCCATTCATCAGTTGATGGGCACCTAGGTTCTTTCCATGTTTTTGCTATTGTGAACAGTGTTGCAATGAACATGGATGTGCATATGTCTATTCTTGTGATGGCTCTTATATCTCTAGGATATATTCCAAGGAGCAGGATTGCTGGGTCGTATGGTGCTTCTATTTCTAGCTTTTTAAGGATCGATTTCCAAAGTGTTTGTACCATTTTACATTCCCACCAACAGTGTAGAAGTGTTCCAGTCTCTCCACTACCTCGCCAACATTTATTATTTTGTGTTTTTTGGATTAACGCTAGCCTTGTAGGGGTGAGATGATATCTCATTGTAGTTTTGATCTGCATTTCTCTAATGGCTAATGATTGTGAGCATTTCTTCATGTATCTGTTAGCTGCCTGAATATCTTCTTTGATGAAGTGCCTGATCATATCCTTTGACCATTTTTTTATTGGGTTATCTGTCTTTTTGTTGTTGAGGTTTTGCTGTATCTTGCAGATTTTAGAGATTAGACGCTGATCAGATTTGTCATAACCAAAAATTTTTTACAGTCTGTAGTTGTCTTTTTACTCTTTTGGTGAAGTCTTTTGATGAGCATAAGTGTTTGATTTTTAGGAGCTCCCAGTTATCTAGTCTCTCTTCTGGTGCTTGTGCACTGTTACTTATGGTTTGTATTCTGTTTATGCCATGCATTAGGGCTCCAAGCGTTGTCCCTATTTCTTCTTCCATGATCTTTATTGTTTTTGATTTTATATTTAGGTCTTTGATCCATTTTGAGTTATTTTTTGTGCATGGTGTGAAGTATGGGTCTTGTTTCAGTTTTTTGCAGACAGCTACCCAGTTATGCCAGCACCATTTGTTAAAGAGACTATCTTTTCCCCAGTTAACAGACTTTGGGCCTTTGTCAAATATCAGCTGCTCATAGGTGAATGAATTTATGTCTGGATTCTCAATTCTGTTCCATTGGTCTATGTATCTGTTGTACAAGTACCAGGCTGTTTTGACTACTGTGGCAGTATAATAGGTTCTAAAATCAGGTAGTGTGAGGCCTCCCACTTGTTCTTCTTCTTCAGTAATGCTTTACTTATCCAGG
>NW_004444111.1:3684317-3715410 GCF_000243295.1 Trichechus manatus latirostris
TTGTTTTTCTAATGTTGAACCATCCCTGCATACCTGGTATAAATCCCACTTGATCATGGTGAATTATTTTTTTGATATGCTGCTGAATTCTATTGAGCAGCCAAGCTCTTAACCACAACACCACGAGGGCTCCAACCCCTTCTTCAGAAGTAGTAAAAGGAACCAGTTGCCATCAAGTTGACTCTGATTCATGGTGATCCCATGTGTGTCAGAGTAGAACTACACAGGGTTTTCAGTGGCTGATTTTTTGGAAGTAGATTGCCAGACCTTTCTTCTGAGACACCTCTGGGTGGGCTTGAACCTCCAGTTTTTTGGTTAGCAGCCAAGTGCATTAACCATTTGCACTACCTAGAGATTTGGTGGTACAGTGGCTAAAGCACTAGGATGCTAACCGAAAGGTGGGTGGTTGGAACTCAGCAGCAGTTTGTTGGGAGTAAAGACCTGGCAATCTGCTCCCGTAAAGATTTACAGCATAGGAAACTCTGTAGGGCAGTTCTACTCTGTCCTATAGGATCACTACGAGTCAGAATCGACTCGATGGCACACGACAATAACAACAGACGGCACACAACAATCCCCAGGAGTAGTAGCTCAGTGGTTTTACTGCTTCACAACCACAATGGTGTTGGTTTCTCAAAAGGGGATTCTATTAAAATGCAAATATTGACAGGCCAAAGGAAAGAGCCCTTGTTATCCTGGTTTGGGAGACGGTATTAGTGCTTCAAATAAAATATTACATTATTGGTGACTTTGATTACTATTGGAGTCTATCAGCTAAAAACATTTTTTAATGAAATAAATGTCAAACTGTAGCTGTGTTGGGTAACACTATCTACACTATTTCGCAGATCAATTCAGTTCCTTTGCTTAAACAAACTACCCATGTTCAGTAGGACATTACATTGTTTTCTGTAATTAAAATGTCATGCATTACTGGTTAAAAATACCATGCAATGTTAGCTTTATCAGTTTTCTGCTATTTTGAAATAATTTTAGAAAGGTAAGTGATCCAAATATCTACCTAGTAAATATTTATTGCGAGCCTATTACATGACAGGCCCTCCTCTTGGGGGTCACAAAGATGAGTAAGGCACAATGCCTGTCTTTAAGATATTCATAACTGGTCACAGGAAGAGAAACGTAAAAAAGTCCTATCGTTAATACTAAAATTGGGGTATGTATAATGTGCTTTGAAAGATACAAAAAAAAATCTAGTTGTATAGGGCAAGGAAGGTAGTATCTGCATTTGAGCACTGATTTAGTCCCATGCAGAGCTCAGTCTTGAAGTTTCAGAATCAGAACAAATGTCTCTCTCTCTTTTTTTTTTTTGCTAGTATTTACATTTAGCAGTTTTCTTTAGGAGTTGGTGTTGAGCTCTGGAAGGATCTCTAAGGATTTAGTCCCAGCTGTGCCACTAACTTTTTTTGACTGATGGAATCTCCCATCAGAGTCACCAGGGGAAACTTGTTAAAAAGACATATTCATAGTTCTTTCCCCAGATGTGAATCAGAACTCTGAGTGGGGACTGAAATCTGCATTTTAAGCAAGCACCATAGGTGACTATTATGCAGGCATCAGTCCATCACACTCAGATCGCACCCAGGTTCTCATCTCTAATTCCCCACTTTCCACTTTACAACTCATACCCCTCCCTTAACCACATCATTAACAGTTTCATCACCCTCTAGTAAACTCTTGATTTTATAACAGGTATGTAGTCAAAATTGACTCGAGGGTAACGTTTTTTTTTTTTTTTTTTTTTTTTTTAATGTAATACCAAAGGTCCCTAGCTGGCACAAACTATTTGCTCTCAACTGTTAACCTAAAGGTTGATAGTTCAAACCCACCCAGCGGTACTGTAGAAAAAGTCCTGACAATCTGCTTCTGTTAAGATTAAAAACCAAAAACTTATTGCTGTTGAGTCAATTTGGACTCATAGCGACACTACAGGACAGAGTGGAACTGCCCAATAGGGTTTCCAAGGAGTGGCTGGTGGATTTGAACTGCTGACTTTTTGGTTAGCATCCAAGCTCTTAACCACTGTACCACCAGGGCTCCATTTGTTAAGATTATGGCCAAGAAAACCCTAAGGAGCAGTTCTACTCTGCACACATTCTTATTCAACAGCACCTAACAATAACAGCAACACTATATAACACCAGAAATCAGAGCAGAAACTCTGATCTCTTAATTTCTCAGAGCATACACCTAGAAGAACTAAGAGTCCCTGAGGATCTGTATTGCTAACAACGTTAAGAATGTAGCTTTACCCATTCTGGAGTTGGAAGAGGTGGGAAGGGCATCAAGGTGAAGCAGAGGAAGAAATGGGAAAAGGCAGAGAGGACTAAGAAGTGTGAATGGGCATGGCACGAATTGGCTCATGTTGCTAGTAGTCTCAGAAAATAGCAGGCGTAGCTTAGCACAATAAAGCCGGGTGTTGTGACTTTCCAGTTGAACCTTCTTGTTTAATTTATGAAACCCAGAAAACTTGCCTAAAGCTCTATAACTATGAGCTGAATTGAAAAGGCAATTTACCTATGATCACTCAACATCTAGGAGCCCTGGTGGCTCAGTGGTTAAAGTACTTGGCTGCTAACAGAAAGGTAGTTTGAACCCACCAGCTGCTCTGCGGGAGAAAGATGTGGCTGTCTGCTTCCGTAAAGATTAAAGCCTTGGAAACTCTATGAGGCAGTTCTACTCTGTTCTGTAGGGTCACTATCAGTCGGAATAGAGACAATGGCAATGGGTTTGGTTTTGGTTTACTCAACATCTAAAAACAAAACAAAACCAAAAAACAACTCGTTGCCATTGAGTCTATTCTGACTCATGGCGACCCCATTTGTGTCAGAGTAGAAATGTGCTCCATATGATTTTCAAAAGCTGCTTTTTTGGAAGTAGATCATTAGGCCTTTCTTCCGAGCTACCTATGGGTCAACTCAAATCACCAATTCTTCAGTTAGCAGTATAGCACAAACCGTTTGCTCTCCCCTAACCCCCTCAGTGACCTTCAACATCTAAAGAAGGGAGTTAACTGGAAAATAATTAGGCAACTTGCTGGTCTTTGAAGGGTTAGATTTTAGTCCCAGCAAGAGGGGAGGCTAATGTTACTATCCTAGGGAGAATGGAATGACACTAGGGCTAGCATGAGGCGTCGATACATTATGTGATCAATAATTGTTGAGTGATTACTGTATACCATGCACTGGCAATGGAAAATGTTTTATCCTTTTCTTCTCTAAGTTCATTCAGAAGTGAAAATTGTTAGGCATCATTATAGTTTTCAGGAAATTGGTAGCCTGCTTTCAACTGCATGTCATTTTAAGTTGTTATGATGTGAAATTATAGTAGTGTGCACGAGAAAGAATTTATATCCGACATGCTGGATTCATATCATCTTCTCTGTTGCTTAATTACAGAATGTCTTAGAGCAATTACTGTAGGATCTAATATCAAACTTCATTTATAATGGAGAAATTTATTAATGACTAATATGTTGCAGTCAATCTTGCTGATGGTTTTGGAGTTTTATATGCCTTGAAAATTACTTGGAAAATAGCATTGACTTAGTTTAGATAAAAATATGCTTCTCTTCCTGCATGTCCTCACAGAATTTATGTTGTATTTGCAAAACTGAATGATGGTATGAAAGGCTTTATCATTTGTTTTAATTATAAGAGAACAGTCTGTTCCCTCTTCTCAGCTCAGTCACTCACTGGCTGAACTTGTGTCAGCAGGTGATGACTCTTTCTCACGTTATGTTGTTGCTGTTGTTAAGTGTCATCAAGTCGGTTCCAACTCATAGCGATCTTATGTTCAACAGGAAGAAACACTGCCCAGTCCTGCGCCATCCTCACAATCATTGTTATGTTTAAGCTCATTGTTGCAGCCACTGTGTCAATCCACCTCATTGAGGGTCTTCCTCTTTTTCGCTGACCCTCTACTTTACCAAGCATGATGTACTTCTCCAGGGACTGATCCCTTCTGACAGCATGTCCAAAGCATGTGAAACGTAGTCTCTCCATCCTTGCTTCTAAGGAGCATTTTGGTTGTACTTATTCCAAGACAGATTTGTTTGTTCTTTTGGCAGTCCAAGGTATATTCAATATTCTTCTCCAACACTACAGTTCAAAGGTGTCAATTATTCTTCAGTCTTCCTTATTCATTGTCTAGCTTTCACATGCATAGGAGGCAGTCGAAAACACCATGACTTGGGTCAGGTGCACCTTACTCTTTAAGGTGACATCTTTGCTTTTCAACGCTTTAAAGAGGTCTTTTGCAGCAGATTTGCCCAATGCAATGGGTCTTTTGAGTTCTTGACTGCTGCTTCCATGGGCGTTGATTGTGGAACCAAGTAAAATGAAATCCTTGACAACTTCAATCTTTTCTCTGTTTATCATGATGTTGCTTATTGGTCCAGTTGTGAGGATTTTTGTTTTCCTTATGGTGAGGTGTAATCCATGCTGAAGGCAAGGGTCTTTGATCTTCGTCAGTTAGTGCTTCAAGTCGTCTTAGAAGACAAAGTAAAGTATAATGATATGTGCAAAGACCTGGAGATGGACAACGAAAAGGGAAGAACACACTACATTTCTCAAGCTGAAAGAACTTAAGAAAAAATTCAAGCCTCGAGTTACAATATTGAAGGATTCTATGGGGAAAATATTAAATGATGCAGGAAGCATCAAAAGAAGATGGAAGGAATACACAGAGTCACTATACCAAAAAGAATTGGTTGATGTTCAACCATTTCAGGAGGTACCATATGGGCAGGAACCAATGGTACTGAAGGAAGAAGTTCAAGCTGCACTGAAGGCATTGGCGAAAAACAAGCCTCCAGGAATTGAAGGAATACCAATTGAGATGTTTCAACAAATGGATGCAGCACTGGAAGTACTCACTCATCTATGCCAAGAAATTTGGAAGACAGCTACCTGGCCAACCGAATGGAAGAGGTCTATATTTATGCCTATTCCCAGGAAAGGTGATCCAACTGAATGTGGAAATTATTGAACTATGTCATTAATATCACACACAAGTAAAATTTTGCTGAAGATCATTCAAAAGCAGCTGCAGCAGTATATCGATGTGGAACTGCCAGAAATTCAAGCGGGATTCAGAAGAGGACGTGGAACCAGGGATATTATTGCTGATGTCAGATGGATCCTGGCTAAAAGTAGAGAATACCAGAAAGATGTTTACCTGTGTTTTATTGTCTATGCAAAGGCATTTGACTGTGTGGATCATAACAAACTATGGATAACATTGTGAAGAATGGGAATTCCAGAACACTTAATTGTGCTCATGAGGAACCTGTACATAGATCAAGAGGCGGTTGTTCGAACTGAACAAGTGGATACTGCCTAGTTTAAAGTCAGGAAAGGTGTGTGTCAGGGTTGTATCCTTTCACCATACCTATTCAATCTGTATGTTGAGCAAATAATCCAAGATGCTGAACTATATGAAGAATGGGGGCATCAGGATTGGAGGAAGACTCATCAACAACCTGCATTATGCAGTTGACATATTATGTTAGGTTGATAAAATGAACTTCAATCATAGATTCAGGATCAGCAGAAGGACTCCTGGATTCCATCTATTTCATTCTTACACAGATTACTCTGTCAAGATGAAGCAAAATAGTGAAGAAATTTGGGTGAGAATGCAGATCAGAAAAAGCATTAATGCGAGAACACGTTGTGAAGGCCCATAGAGGGAAACTAGGGGAGTAGGCCGCATAAGAGGGCAGGAAACACAGGAATCATGTAAATTGGGAAAGCACTAGGTGTTAAAGGAAAAAAGGGAAGAAGAAACAGAGGAGGCCACTGCCCAAGGCAAACGAAGACAATACACTGATGAAGCTGAAACAGAGTTTGCATGGAATAGGGGCAGGTCTGAGAAATAAAAGGAGTCACCAGAACTGTCAGACTGCAGCAGGAGTGGGTGTATATTAGAAAAATCTGATGAACTTTAAACAAATACTGCTGTCCAGACTCCACCTTCTGCTATTTAAATCAGAAACTCTGGAGGGTATGAGTATTTTTAAAAAGCCTTCCAGGTGATTTTACTGCGCCACCAAGATTGAGAACCTTTGCTCTAGGCTATCATGTGGTTGCTATAATTCGGATGATGTTATCAGAGTCTAGCTAGGTGGCATGGAGAAACAGTTCTCAAAGGAAGAGTTGGCTGGCTGATGATTTAGGATAAAATATTTGATATTTCTTTATTACTAATATTTCTAGGAAAAAACATTGGGGAAAAGTTGTCAAATACAGGATAGTGACATCTAGTGTTGAACTTAGATGCTCACTTCAGAATTTCAGTAATCCTTTTTTTTCCCCATCTCTTGGCCAATACTATTTAATATAAATTCAGGGAAAAAATTTTTAGCAGTCTTTTAATCCTTTGGGGCTATGAAGTGGATGATTTGGTGATTTGGGGGAGGGGGCAGTGTGCTAACTCAAAGAAATATAATCACATCTCTTCTTCTAATAAATTTGAAAAAAATTTACACTGGAGTCAAATGAGGCTTAAGGAACATTATCAAATTATCATCCCCAAATATAATGTTTCTGGTATGCTGAATGGAGCCCTGGTGGCACAGTGGTTAAGAGCTTGGCTGCTAACCAAAAGGTCTGCAGTTCAAATCCACCAGCCGCTCCTTGGAAACCCTATAGGGCAGTTCTACTCTGTCCTATAGGGTAGCTCTGAGTTGGAATCGACTTGATGGCAATGGGTTTTTTTTGGTATGCTAAGTTGGAGTAAATTTCCTATACTCCTGTTCTACCCCAAATCTAGAGCTTTCTTAGAGGTGTAGACACTCATCATGTTACCAAACACAGTGGGCTCGCCACTTGTACTCTCGTTAAGAATAACTGAGAGTCAAGTGGATTTAAAGCAAGGCATAGTTTATTACCTGCAGCGAATAAGGAGAGGAGGGGGATCCTTCCCAAAGTACTCTCTCACTGAACAAAGGGCTGGGGGAAGTTTTGTACCACACAGGAAAGGGGAAGTCATACATATTCATTAACTTCATACGTAGTCAAAAAGGGGTCGGGGTAGAATTTGGCAGGAAGTGGCTGACCGACTTCATGCGTCTGAAATGGGCTCGTTCACCGCTTGATGACGTAAGTCTGGTGATTTTTGTTCCTAGGCAATACTTATTATGGGATGAGGCCATCTGGCGGTCAACCTCGTCTCTTACTGCACATGCCCAGGATTCTAGTTCTAACTGGCTGATCTGAAAGACAGCTACAAGTGGACAGATTAGGAGAAAGCAAACAACATTTGTACCATTCTTCTAGAAAAAATTTTTAACCGACATAACTTGCCATTTAAGGCCTTTTCTGTCCCTAGCTGGTCTCAGTCTCTCCATGCAAAGGACTGAAGATGGCCCAGCCACTGCAGACCAGGGTGTTAAAGCCCCCAGGCCTGTCTCTCACAGGAGGCCTAGTCCCTTCCCTGGCACACTCATTGCTCCTGGTTCAAATGGAGAGCTTGCAGGAAAGCTGAGAAAGAACCACCCATGAGCCAATTCTTTGCCCCACTATCTCCAGTCAGGTAAGTATCCTCATCTTGAGGAAAGGAGAAAGTTAGAGGCAATGAGGAGAGGCTTAAAATGTTCTTTAATATCCTCCTTTCCTCTTTTGGAAATGAGATGTCAAAGAAGAAAATCTTGTACTTTGTTAAGAGTGAAAGAAAAGGAGTTTTATTGAGGAATAATACAGCTTGAGCTGGACATCACCAAGTCTCTCTTGAGTTAGAGGTTTTTATGCATAGAGAACAAAAGAAAGGTAGTGGGTTAATGAATGATTGGGCTTCAGCTTTGGAGTCCTTTGAAATATAAAGGTTGACCATTTGGCTGAGAAGGGGGCAAGGAGAGGTGAGTTTTACTCCCTAGGTGAGTGGTACCAGCCGATTAGGTTATACACATTCTTCCTAGGAACAAATTGTTTACATCATGACACATTCTTCCCAGGAAGAAATTTTTTACATCATGAACTTTGGCTTCCTGGGAATGCAAGTTGATCCCACCATTCCTGTCCTGAGATGAGTGCCTCCATGTTTGAAAATTTCCATCTGCATATTTCCCCTTTTGATCAAGCCTCTTCCCCTTTTGATCTGGCACTGATCACCCACAAGTCCTTCCGCAAGGACTTTGTTTTCCTGAGGAGCTTTGGCTAAAAGGAAAAAAAATTTTTTTTTAACTTCACTTTGCTGAACTAACAGGTCTCATTTTTAGGGTAAGTAGGGTTTATGGCAAACATCTTGATGGACAAGGCCACATTCGAGGAACATTTCTCAGGACAGAATGATAGAGATCAAGATGAAAGATGCCCAGGGAGACAAAAGGGAAATGATTAAACAACATGATCACTGGTGGCAGCCTGTGAAACTCGCATTATTTTATGTGAAAGGTCAAATGGATAAAATGTGTTGAACTAAAGCAAAATAATCAATGAGGAATATAAAGATTCCAAAATAAAGGAGCAATTTTTACCACCATCCACCCCAAGAGGAAAACTACCGATAATATCAGTTAAGGAAGGGACAGGATCATTAAGGCAAGATACTACATGTTGCATATGATTAACATAGAGTGTAATATTAGCACTACTGTAAGGAATACAAACACAGCAATCAGATTTCATCATGGCACAGATACCTCCTTGAGCTGCAGTGAGAATGTCAAGGGCCAATCTATTTTGTAGTACTGCTTTTATCATCATTGCTATTTCAGTATATTGATCTCTTGAAGCCCATGTCATTTAGGGCAGTTTGTATATATTTGGTTAATATTTCTACATGTGCCATAACATCTTCAAGTCCTGTCTGAGATGTGAATACTGCCACTGAATGATCAAGCCAATGAAACAGTAATTGAGACCATTGAGCTCTTAATGTGGGTACATTAGCTGGTAAGAGGAGTTCAGTTAAAATACGTCTTTGAGTCTATCTCAGGCCCAGAAAGCATCTTCCAATCCAGCCTGGCAGGAGTCAGGGCCCAAGGTTGGTTCCACATAGCCAAAAGGTGCCAGGTGCCATTAGGGGCTACTCAATAGACACCTGAGCAAAGTAGCTAGTTAGTGTTGAACCAATCAGTAGCTTGTAAAGTTATAATTGATGCACACTCAGACACTGGAAGCCATCTCATAGGTCTGGTGACTGCTGGGCTATTCATATGGGTGTGATTGGATTGTTCCCAGCAAAGGGAACAACCTGACTTAGCCTCCCCATTTGGGGAGTTAGCCAGATGAATCCATCCCACAGTTGTTGATACGGACCTACAATACGAAGAGTGCTGTTTGTGGGTTTGGAAGATTCTTTAGCTGGCTCTTCTACTTTGTGTAAAGTAAGAGTTGTGTTAAGACTAAAGGTAAAAGGTCTGGGTTTTGTTCAGATCTGAAAAGAGGCCATTTATCAATGGAAAGTCTAGTAATAGTGATTTCCTGTAGTAATGAACTATTTCTCCATTGTTCTTGTACCCATAAATCAAGAGTAACACAACCAGATCCCTGTAGTGGAGAGGCACACCAGGGAAGGCCAGACTTACTTGAGGTTGGGAGGGCACCACATATCTATCAATTAAAACCTTTTAAAATGGTGCGTGTCTAAGTTATCTAGTGCTGCTATAACAGAAATACCACAAGTAGATGGCTTTAACAAAGAGAAGTTTATTTCCTCACAGTAAAGTAGGCTAAAAGTCCAAATTCAGGGCATCAGCTCCAGGGGAAGGCTTTCTCTGTTGGCCTTCTCATCAATCTTTCCCCTGACTAGGAGTTTCTGTGCACAGTGACCCTGGTCCAAAGGATGCACTCTGCTCCTGGCACAGCTTTCTTGGTGACATGAGGTCCCCAATTCTCTGCTTGCTTCCCTTTCCTTTCATCTCTTGTAAGATAAAAGGTGGTGCTGGCCACACTCCAGGGAAACTCCCTTTACGTTGGATCAGGGATGTGACGTTAGTAAGGGTGTTACAATCCCACCCTAATCCTCTTTAACATAAAATTACAATCACAAAATGGAAGACAATCACACAATACTGGGAATCACGGCCTAGCCAAATTGATACACACATGTTTTGATATTCCCAAATAGGCTGCTTGTGTTGAGCTAGTTTAATTACTGGCACCTTTGAATCTAACATGCTTCACCAGGTGGTTAGATCTGTTACTAGGTATGTGAGCCCAGGAGTCTGTTTCCTTTTCTTGTATGGATTCAGCTCAGGTGCCCAGATAGTTGGTTACCAACTGTGTGGTGCAGGCTCTCACCTACAGTCCTAGACGGGCAGGGGTAATTGGAGTAGGCACAGGTATGTGGCTGTGATAGGGGGTCACGTGCTGAGCAAGGCAGGGGGCTGACAGCTGCCCCTGAGTGTCTGGGAAGAAAGTGTGTCCCTGTTGCCTAGACTGCATAAGTGTGTGGGTTCTGCAGCTGGACTATGGGCCCACAGTGCTGTTGGCTGTAAGGACTGGGAGGCACCACTTATTCTCGGACCCCTGTCACAAGTGGCTAGGCAGTGTGGGTGGAGCCACCAGTCCTCAGGCCCCTGATGTGGGTAGGTGGGACCCTGCTTAATGGGCAGAGCAGTATCAAATCTCACGAACCTGCCTCTCTACCATATAGCTGATACAGTGAAGTTAGGTTTCAAGTATATACCCTGTTGTACTATGCTAATAAGGGCCTACACTGTTGAAATGGGCCCACACAGGTCTATGCAGGGGTGAAAGGCATTCAAAGTCCGTGAACCCCTTGTGCCTGTGCCTAGGCAAGGGAGCTGTGCCTGCCCTGAGTTCCCAGCTTAGGGGAGCTGGCAGATTATTTTTTCCTGTTTGTTAATTTGTTCTCTCTCCAAGGTTGGCAGAACAGCTTAGGGCTCATGAAAGATCCTACTTCCAGCCCAGGGGACGTGGCAAACACTGAAGGTGGCCCAGGACCCAGTGCAGAGCAGGTAAATGAGAGAGAGGTTCTTCCCAAATGGGGTGTTTTTTGATCCTCACAGTAGGTTAAATGCAAGTATTTATCTTTTGCCAATTGAGCTCTACTTTTCACTGGCTCTGGAGGCCTGAGCAGACTCTCTGCCACTTGGTTTCTCCCAACATGGAAAACATGTCCCAAACGCCACTGCTTGTCTCACCGTGCACTCCAGCCGATCCAGCCCACAGGGTGCCAGCTCCTGCCAGGTCAGGTCTGGCAACTCCTCGCTGCTTCTGAATCATCTATCCCTTCCCCTGCCACTCAGTCTGATTCCTCAACTTTGCCTTTGATGTTCAGGGCTCCTAGATTGTCATATATAATCGATTTACTTGCTTTTTCAGTCTTTGTTATAAGAGAGACCACAGGAAGCATCTGACTACTCTGCCATCTTGGCCCTGCCTCCAATACACATATTTTTTGGGAGACATAATTCATTCCATGACAGTGAGCATAAGCATCTGCCCAATCTAGGAAAACACTACTAGAGGTATGACTGTAACAAAAGTAAAAAGAAAAAAAAGATAAAGAGGTGCATTTTCAGCCTGGTCCAGGGTCTTAGGTCAGCCATCTGCCTCAGATGTTATCTGCTTCTGGCTACAGGGGCGTTTGAACACAATCTTCAATTCTCCAGTAGGTTGGCTAGTCCAAAGACGAGTCTTAGCCTTTTTTAACTGACAAATGGATCCAAGGTTTTATCCTTCTAATTTGGGTGCACATGGATTGGTGAGGAGAACTAAGTATGGTCCCTTCCAATGAGGTTCTAATGAGTCTTTTATTTGGTGTTTCTTCCAATATACATATTCTCCTGAGGCAATGTTAGGCAGACTTCAGGAGTCTAGTTTCTGTTTGTCAAAGGCTTCTATAACCTGTGAAAGATATTCTTTATAATATTGGGTTAAAACTGGCAATACATCAGTAATTCAGGTTGAACAATGGTAGGGTTAGTGCAGATAACATAAAGAAGAACCATGGGTCTCCCAGTAATTATTTCATAGAGGGTAAGTGTGTGAGATCCAAATGGCGTGGACCTCAGATTTAAAAGAACAAAGGGAAGGACCTTAGTCCAGGATACATTTAAAGTTTCACAAAAATTTGCTATTTGGGTCTTTATTGTTCCATTAGTTTGCTCTACTAGACCAGAAAACTGAGGATGATAGGGACAATGTAGCCTTTGATAAATCGGAAAAACTGAACATAGTTCTTGGATGACTTGACCACTGAAATAAGTTCCCCAGTCACTACAAAGAGTTTCTGGTGCTCCCCAGGTGGGTATGATGTTTTCAAGAAGTTTCTTTGCTACAAAGGGTGTAGTAGCATGATGGCAGGGGAAGGCTTTCCCCCAATGTGAAAATTTACAAATCATTGGTAATATATATTTATAACCCTTTGAGGGTGGAAGCTGAATAAGATCTAGCTGCCATTCAAGCATAGGCCTGGAAAGTAAAGGGTATTTTCCAGGTAGGACTTCAAGGTGTCTACCAGGATTGTAGCAAGGGAAAATAAGGCAATGGGTGATGACATGTTCAGCAGCCTCAAAAAATTTTCCCCACCAATACATTTTTTAAGGTCTCAGTCATTTTATCTCATCCCATGTGGGAACCTTCAGGTAAGGCTCGCATCATAGGAAAATGCAGGAAATTGGGTAAGACAGTTTTCTTATAACGCCCAGTCCACATTTAGTGGCAGGGTCTTGGCACAGCCTGCCTTTTTCCATGCCTTAATTTCATCTGTTTGGGCTAATTGTTAGTGTTTTAAAAGTTTTTCTAAAGTTAATTCATGAAGGTTGGGGTTATCAATAAACAAATTTGGGGAGACCGTTTATCATAAGTGCAGAAATAACTTGAGAGGCAGATTGTTTTGCTGCCATATCAGCAAAATTACTTCCTTTAATTTCTTCAGTTTGGAGTACTCCTTTTCTTTGGTGACTTTGTATTTTTATCATAGCAATTTCAGAAGGGATTAATAGAGTGTCTAGAAGGTCCGCTACTGAAGCTCCATTTTTGATGGCATTTCCAGAAAAGGTTAAAAATCCTCTGTTTCTGTAACATGCTAAAATCATGTACAATCCCAAAACAATACCTACTGCCCATAAAAATATTAACAGAGTTTCCTGAAGCAATTCTACAAGCTCTTAATGAGAGTAAGTAATTTGGCTTGTTGGGCTGTTGTGACTTCAGGCAGTGCCTGACTTTAAAGGACTTCAGTAGAAGTTATAATAGTGTGCCCAGCTTAATAGTGAGGACTAGTAGAATTAGGTTTTTAATAGGAACCATCCACAAACAAAACTAAATTAGGATTAATTAAAAGGGTCTCTTTTAAGTCTTTCCAAGGGGTGAAAATTTGCTCAGTTGAGTCTACACAACCATGTGTAAGATAGTTGTTCTTATTAGTTGTGGGAAGAGGAGCAGCTGGATTTAAGCAGACCTCAGAATGTAGTTTAATGTTAGATGCAGCCAGGAGAAGAACTTCATAGGAGGTAAGCCTGCTGGCAGAAAGATGCTGTGTCAAGGAAGAATAAAGTAAGGCAGACATAGTATGGGGCACACAGACATCTAAAAAGTGTCCCAGCACCATATCTACTGTGGTTTCCACTAGTTTGGCAGTAGCAGCCATAGCCCTAAGGCAAGGAAGGTATCCCCTGGCTATCAAGTCAAGTTGTAGACTGTAATAACCTATAGCTCTTTGTTGTCTTCCATGTTTTTGAGTTAGTATGCCTAAAGCATTTCCAGATACTTCATGTACAAATAAGGAAAAATCTAGGTGGTAATTAGGAAAACCTAGAGTGGGCATGTTCATTGAAGCCCCTTTTAAGTGAACTATGGTCTCTCTTTTTTTTAATTTAATTAATTTATTTATTTTATTGTACTTCAGGTGAAGGTTTACAGAATAGTTTCTCATTAAACAGTGGTACACATATTGTTTTATGACATTGGTTAACAACCCCATGACATGTCAACCCTCTCCCTTCTTGACCTTTTTTTTTGGTGAAAATATACATAGCCAAAGATACACCATTTCAAAAATTTCTACATGTGCAGTTCAGTGACATCGACAATGTTCTTCCAGTTGTGTTGCTATTCTCACTTTAGATGAAGGTTTACAGAACAAAATAGTTTCTCATTAAACAGTTAGTACACATGTTGCCCTATGACAATGGTTAACAACCCCACTACACGTCAACACTGTCCTTGAACTATGCTCTCTTGATCTTCTGGTACAATTTGGAATGAATCCAGCTCAGAGGCTTTTAAATATCTGTATAAAGGTTGAGCCAACACAAATGACAGATTGGCGCATAAAATAAATATTATCACCCATGAGTACTGTGCTCCTCAAAATAATTGTCTAGATAAAACCAAATGGTTAACATTTACCCTAGACCAAAGATGAGAAGGCTAGGGAGGACAGGGAAACTAGATTAATGGAAACAGAACAACCAAAATAGAAATAATGAGAATGATGATATATTGTGAAGAATGAAACAATGTCTCTGAACAATATGTATAGAAATTGTTAAATGAGAACCTAGTTTCCTGTGTAAGCTTTCATGAAAGCACAATATTAAAAAAGAAAAGGTTGAGACAACAAAGAAAAATTGGGAATCCAGGTTTGACACTAGCTGCAGAGTCCTAAGAAACCTCCATAGCTGTTTCTTTGATTCAGGTACAAGAAAGATTAGAATAGCCTCTTTATGTTGAGGATTAATAGAGATGTCTTCTGCAGAAATTAGGTGGCCCAAATGTTTAACAGAAGACTGAGTTAATTGTAATTTTTCTTTGGAAACCTTATGTCCACGAGCAGCCAGACGTTTTAAGGAAGCTACACTGTTGTCAAGGCAGGCTTGCTGGGAGATTGAGCAAACTAGCAGATCATTAACATATTGCATCAATGTGGATTTTGTTTGTAAATTGTAAAGACTGCAAATCCTCGTGCAGAATTTGAGAAAAATTGGTGGGAGATTCAGTAAATCCTTGGGGTATTACAGTCCAGGTCAATTGTTGATTTTCCCAGGTACAAGCAAACAAATATTGACCTTCAGAACGCAAAAGAATACTGAAAAAGGCACTGCAAAGATCCACAGCTGTAAAATGAGTTGCATCAGGGACATTGGAGAGTAAAAAATGAGGATTAAGGGACTACTGGGAATCTGAGCTATGAGTTGGAAACAACTCAATGGCAATGAGTAACAGGGAATCTAGGAATAACGATACTGTTGATTGCACGCAAATCTTGAACAAATCTCCAACCCCAAAACCAAACACATTGCCATTGAGTCAATTTTGACTCAAATCTCCAGCCCCTATTATTTGATTTTTTTTAAACTGGAAGAACAGGAGTGGATACTGGGGAAATTTTGGCAGAGGTTTAGATAAATCTACTGTATTTTTATGCAAATAACGCATGCCTTCTGCATTTCTTTGCCAGCGGTGCCCTCCCACCCATGAGGCACCTTCATAAGCACCACCATGTCAATCCTCTTCTACATGTTGCTGTAAAAAAAATCAGCATAGTGCACTTATGAAAGTACCTCTCCAGGGGAAGGGCACAGCTGGCAAACAAACACAGAAGGCATGTGTTATTTGTGTAAAACTATGGTATTTGAATTTTAATTGGCTCAGCTGACAAAACTTGACCTACATCTGTGGATGTGTTGGCCCATAAGGTTTCAGGAACCAGGGAAAAGATGTTAGAAGGGAGACGACTAGGCTGAGTTGAATTGTGGAGAGGTGTGACAAGTGCTTGAGCATGGCAAATGTCTTCTTCTTCCTGAATATTTTCTAATTCAGAGCTTGTCTCTGTTGACTCAGGGAAAACAGGTAGACTCAACAATATTTCCCCCTTTTCATTAAATTATAAATGGCAATTCCATTTGGATAAAAAATATCTTCTGAATAGATTGACAGTATCAGAATTGAGCAAAAAAGCTGTAAGTCTTCAATAGGATCAAGAGATGTTGGAACAGGTTGGGATGAATCAAAATTTGTTCATGATTGGTGACCTCCACTACTTTTGAGGTTTTAGTACCCTGAACAGGAGCTTTTGTAAGAAGTTGGGTTAATAGCAGACAGGGTAGCTTCAGTGTCAATTAAAAATTGGCAAGGTTCTCTGTTAATAAATAAAGTAGTTTCTCCTTGTGGATTAAGAACTACCACAAGAAAAGTCCTTGTTTTGTCCCTGGAGCCCCTTCATTCTGAATCAGATTGTAGGATTTTTTAAAGGGGGGGGGGCTATGTCAATCTTTGTTTTTTTTTAACATAAAGTATTCATTTTTCCAATGGCCAGGTTTTCTACAATAGTGACAAATACCTTCCTTCGTGCCATTGGAAGGTTTAGCATTTTTCTTTTGACTGCGGGATTGTACTTGTTGCAACTGAAGGGTCATTAATTTATTAGCCTTAGAAACACTTTCAGCTTCAAGAATCTGGGAAAGTTTATAAGCTAAGTTGGTTAGCTCGACAATAAGAGCTGTCTCCCAGTCTAATTGTTTGTCGCTTTACTAAAGCTGCAGGTTTAAGACCATATATGAAAGCAGCATTGAAAGCTCCAGAAGCATCAGGTGCAGTTAAATTAAGGCCAGAGTGTCCAAAAACTTCTGGAACAGCTGAGTCTGATAATCATAAACACTTCCATCTTTATTTTGTTTACAAGAGTGAATTTTAGTCCAATCAATTAATGGAGGAAAGGCATTTAAGATAGCCTTTAGTGATTTTTTTTTTTTCCCTCAGGGCCTGAGAGTCTTCCAACCATTCCGTGGCTGTTTTATCAATATTTAAGGCTAAACTGTCCTTGGGGTCTTTCTATTCTGACTGTTCTAGCCATAATTGGGCTTTCCTTAGGTCAGTAACCATGTGAGCAAGTTGATATAGGTTGGGAGTCCAGGCTGGTAGGCTTCAACAAGGATTTTGAATTCTTCAGAAAATTTGTAGGGGTCCTTATGGAGTTTAGGAAAATCTTTCACAATGCTACATAATTCTAAATGTGTCCATGGGGCAAAAGTGATATGAGAGGGAATCTTTGGCATCACTGCTGGCACAAATTTTAAAGGGCATTTCAGGTAAGGGTTTATTTGCTGGCTTTTTAGGGAAAAAGGGAAGTTCAGATAAATGTTATCAGAAGAGTAAGAAGGAAAAGAAGGGTACAAAGAGGTAGCAGCCAGCAGGGAAGTAGAAATGGTGGGAACTGAAATTTGACATTGTAATCATTTATTCTGCTTAGTTAGAGACAATGTCCTGTAGGGAAGCCATTTTACTGTCTTCTGTTTTTCAGAGACCTCAATATACCAATTAAAATAGGCATCCCACTGGGACTGTTTAACCCAGGAGCCTTGGGTCTCTAATTTACTGTGCAGAAAAGTTAACTTAGAGAAATCAAAGAACCCAAAGTGGTCACTGATTTTCCAAACTGTCTTGAGTGAAGTTATGCCAGACAGACAAGAAAATGTACGATAAAGGACCATAATGCTTGTTCATGTAGTGAGCAGGAGTCCCAAAAGTGGCTCCAGATCTCCTTCAGATATGACATTCCCCATTTTATAATGACAGTTGTAGCAAAACAAAATTTTACTTGCAAGAACAAAACAAATCTACAATAAAACTCAAAGAGCTATCAACACAATGGAGTGGAGTTCATATTTGAGAGCTTTTTTACCTTAAACAATTCCCAAGAATTCGTGGAGGTAGAGAGGCTGAAGTGGCTCAGCAGGTACCATGCCTGTGTCTGGATGCCCTGGGGACTGTCAAAGCTAATGCATCTTCAAAGTCCTGCTCTGACACCAGAAAGTCAAAGAAGAAAATCTTGTAGTCTGTTAGAAGTGAAAGAAAATGAGTTTTATTGAGGAATAATATAGCTCAAGCTGGGCAGCACTAAGTAAAAAGCACTCCTCTGTCTCTATTGAGTTAGAGGTTTTTAGGCACAGAGAACAAAGGAAAGGTAGGGGGTTAACGATTGATTCAGCTTCAGCTTTGGAGTCCTTTGAAATGTAAAATAAGCCATTTGGCTTGGGGAAAGTGAATTTTACCCCCCAGGTGAGTGCTACCAGCTGGTTCAATCACACACATTCCTCCTAGGAACAAATTGTTTATATCCTGACACATTCTTTCCAGGAATAAATTGTTTACATCCTGACCTTTGGCCTCCTGGGAATGCATGTTGATCCCACCATTGCCGTCCTGAGATGAGTGCCTCTATGTTTGAAAATTTCTGTCCACAGAGAGCTGCATGAAAATAAGCACTCCCCTGCCCCACCCTGCAACTGCACACTATTCTTCTGAGACTAAGGTGTCATTTCTACAAATTAGTCTCCTTGAAGTGTAAATGATGAGAAGACAGTAAACTCAAACTTACTTTAGCATTTTCCTGGAACCTTGAGAAGGTGTTACAGATAGTGTAGATGTGTATCAAGGGCACACAGTATGAGGTCTTAATGAAAATTTACCCTATCAAAAATAAGATTAATATAAGGAAGGCAATTTGAAAATAGGGGTCTAGGTAGGATCAGCGTTATTTAAAATCAGATGTGGGCTCCTTATTAGAGTGAAAGAATGAGGGTCACATGAAAATTATGATTTTCAGTTAGAAGTTTCAAACTACATTCAAATGGTCTTTATTTTTAACAATGACCTTTTTTTTAGTTTGAGAATAGAATCTCCATTTTATTTAACTTGCAACATAAACAACCCATAATTAAATAATTTGCATCTTATTTTTTATGCTGTGGAACAGACCATTTTGCTAATCCTATAATTATATCAACAAATAAACAAATTAGTGTTTATTCAATTTGTCAGAAAATTTGGGATCTGACTTGAGGCAGATGGCTGTCGTTGCCAAATTAATTGTAATGAATGATCTAATTTCTTAAGTAAATAAATTTGAAAAAAATCTCGATTAAATACGTTTGTGACTAAGAGGCAGCATTATCAGGTTACCCTATGTTCTGTTGTGGGTACGCTGAAAATCCCACCTGGGGGCCTGGAGCCCTAATAACAAATGTCATTTTATAATGAGACTTTCTTTGGTTGTCAGTCTGCTTCCAAAATTAGCAGGCCAAAGCAATTTAAGTACAAGATAGCAATTTGAATTTAAAGGCCAGTGCTACATTTGATAAATAAACATGTGACCGTATTTCCACATCCTATTTTTAAAGAACTGAAAGAGTAGGTATGTCTTGGCAGCCCAGGTATGTTGCAAGTTAAATGCCTGGCCTGTCTTGTTGCAAATTCTCATCACACCCAGCTGTCCCCATAAATAGAGAAGACCCAACGGCTGACTGTCTGGTAATAAGACATGACCCTAGTCTATGCTACCTTCAGATCTCACCTTTTTGGAGAATATGAGCCCACTTGTAAGTAAGATAGTAAAATATATCACAAGAGTAATTTTGAATAATGATGTTACAAACAATACTATCTGATGTCAATAATGACCATAGTCCAAGATCCTCCTTTTGGGCCCAACTGCAGATGATAAACCCCAAAGAATATCTTTTAGATGAAACACAATTAGAACTAAAATGAAAGAAAACTCCAGGAGTCAGCTCACAACTGTATAGATGTTTGCACATTGCTGTGTGGTAGGAGGCGGTGGGGGTGATACTGAAGTTCTCTGCTAATTCCTCTTAGCTTAGAAGGAC
Source organism: Trichechus manatus latirostris (assembly GCF_000243295.1). NCBI lineage: Eukaryota > Metazoa > Chordata > Mammalia > Sirenia > Trichechidae > Trichechus > Trichechus manatus. Next base: position 3,703,918 of record NW_004444111.1, read on the forward strand.
AAGGGCTGGATGCATCAGTAGGTTTTGACTAAGATAGGAAATTCCCTGGACTTCTTTTCTTCCTGGAAGATTATGAAGAGTGGTAGAGTTGGAAGTTCATTTTGTTCACCAAACTATGTTAGAAGTAAATTGGCCTCCCAACCCTATGGAGCAGTCCTACTCAGCACACATGGGGTCACCATGAGTTGGAATCGACTTAATGGTAACTAAGAACAACACTTATTTGGGCTCAGTGCTCCAAATATTCCTTTGTAAGTCAGTTCAGAATACATTTTCCCAAAGCCATAGTGCTTACACAGTAGTTCAATTTTCCAGAATGACTTCTAAAGTCCTATAGAGCTTGGCTGCTAACCAAAAGGTCAGCAGTTCAAATCCACCAGCTGCTTCTTGGAAACCATATGGGGCAGTTCTACTGTGTCCTATAGGGTCACTATGAGTCAGAATCGACTCAATGGCACCTAAGAACAACAACATAGTTAATTATGGTATTAATAACAGTATAAACCATAACCAGGATGACAGTTATTTCAGTGAGCAAATTAATTCTGGATTTACTGAGTGGGGCCCACTCACATCCCCTCACATTCTAATCCCCAAACATCCCACTCTGCTCCTGCTCCTTTATGGGGTCTCAGTAACAGCTGTGTGGTTCCTGGGGTTCTCGTGGCATCAGAGGGAGCCCTGGGCAGTTAAAGAGGGTTTTGGTGACCCAAGTGTTAGTTGGGAATGACACACGAGTCTCCAGAAATATTAGGAGGGGGCAGAGATTCCAGTTGTCCTCAGTAGTGGACAGAAACGGAAAGTAAAGGTGTTGGGAATGCAAGTAGAGGAGAGACTAGAATCACAAGCAATTTCAGCATAGAGGAGAGGGGGACACCCAGTCAGTACCACTGTGTTGCCAACTCCAGGGGGCGCCGTTCTCATTGGAGAGGGTGCCACCTACATAGAATTCAATGCTCCTGGAGTTGGACAATGCGGAGGCTGTTTTCAGTATAAAACTGGAGGAGGTGAACTTCTGAGTGAGACATCTACTTCCAGGTAAGAGAAGCTTATAAGTTAGGTATTTGTAAGCTGGAAACTGCCTTACAAAATTTGTTTGTATATAAAAAACTTCTCCATATATCAAAAATATATTTATTAAACCAGGAGACAGAGTAAGATTACTTGGCTCCATGCTTTTTCATAGACCAAGTTGTGTCACCTAAGTGATGGTTTCTCTCCAGTTATCAAAAACTGTTATATAAAGAGTACTGACACTTGAGGAAATGCAGAAGCCAACAAAGAAAGTTAGTCTGTTTATAAAATATGTGCAGCCTTGTTTCTTAATTAGAACAACAATCACAAAAAAGTGTGAATGATACCATTGTTAGAATCAACAAGGTACAAAGAAAATAATACAGAATAAATTATATTGTCAGAATTTGCCCTGAGACTACATGAATGGAAATGCTATTAGTTATATTTTCTATTATAAGAGAAAAGGCAATTTAATTATGATTTCACTGTAATTCTGATTTTTTCCTCTTTCTTCCCTTAAGAAAAATTTTTTAGAGAAATAACCTCATTTTTGAATGCAGTAAGTTTTTATTGTCCATATATATCTATTTCCACACTTTTTCTTTTAATATTTTTCCCTTTTTTTCATTGACTTTAAAAATGTATATATGTAGACACAGTCAGTCTCGGCTAGGTAGTAGCATTCTGAGATGGAGCTTGTCTTAGGCTGGGTTCTCTAGAGAAGCAAAACCAGTAAAGCATATATATATATGTATAGAGAGATTTATATCAAGGAAATAGCTTACGCAATTGTAGAGGCTGAAACGTCCCAAGTCCACAGATCAGGGTAGAGGCCTCTCCCAGTTCACCGCTGAAGCTGGTGAACCTAAGGTCGGCAGGTTGGACAGGGGCTCCCGCTCACAGGCTGTGAAGGTCAGTGAATTCCAAGATCAACAGACAAGACAATCAGGTTTCTCCTGATTCACGTAGCTGCAGGGGCTGGCGAAACCAAGGTCGGCAAGTCAGGGAACTGGACTCTTGCTTGCAGACTGAGAAGTTCGACGAATTCTGAGATCAGCAGGTAAGCTGCTAGCTCAAGTCCCATGAACCGGAGGTGAGACAACAAGAGGCAGCTGCTGAGTCTGGAACAAGCCAAAAACCTTGGCAAGGTGAGCAGGCAGAAGGTAACTGGCAGAAGGCAGAGAGATGAAATTGAGAGGGTGGTGAGCTGCCACAGGCCCCGCCTCTGCCAGTACCACCCAGCAGATTCCATCATGGGTGTGATCACAACATTATACAACTACTAAAACACGGAGAATAATGGTCTAGCCAAGTTGACATACAATCTTAACCATCACAGAGCTATTGCTTGTTGCATGAACTTGAATAATTTTAGGAAGGTTAAAATCTGAAAACATACCTTAATTCTCTAATGATGTTAGCAATATCAGTAGCTAAACACAACAACAATGACAGCAGCCACTGACTCTGTTAGACGCTGTGTTGGGCATTTTACATATTCCATTCCATTTAGTCTTCATAACAACACTTTGCAGTAAGTATAATTATTTCCATTTTACAGATAAGGACATAGAGGTTTATACCCGTTGCTGTCTAGCTGATTCCAACTCATAGAGGTTTATACCCGTTGCTGTCTAGTTGATTCCAAATCATAGCAACCCTACAGGACGGAGTAGAACTGCCCCATAGAGTTTCCAAGGAATGGCTGGTAGATTCAAACTGCTGACCTTTTGGTTAGCAGCCACTTAACCACTGCACCACCAGGGCCCCATTGGAGGTTTAATAAAATGACAAAGGTCACACAGTTCATAATTTTGTAAGAAGTAATATGTATTATTTAATTAATAATCAGGACAGGCTAATGAGATATAAATGTTAATCACAATATGTATTCAGAGCCTTGATCCAGTAATTAAATTTCTAAGATTTTGTTCTGAGTCAAAAATTAGAAATGATATGCATAAATAATTATAGGTATAGCAAATTGAAAGCAAATAACTGGAAACAACATTGATATCAAGAAATAGGGAAATTATCAATTAAATTATAGTTTTTCCACAAGCTAATTATATACTCATAAAATAATGTTTTTGAAGAATCTTTAATAATATGAGAAAATTTTTGTGCCACAGTGTTAAATGAAAGAAACTGACTATAAAACTATATGAAGTACATTCATAATAATAGCTAACATTAATGAGAGATTTCTTGGTACCCAACACTATACTAAGTGCTTTACATGCATTAATTTAATCTTGATGACAATCCTAAGGGTAGATTTAAAAAAAAAAAACAACACTGCCATGGAGTTGATTCTGACTGCGGTGCGATTAATTACTTTCGTGTGTGGACTTTCTAGCCATGGTCTTGTAACTCCACCTAGGTGATTGTGTGATAGGTTAATTGTGGCCTACCAAGGGGATTAGTCAGTTTTGGCTTAAAAGACAGCCAATTCCAGAACAGAGAGGAGGAGCCCATCACCACCAAGGAAGGAGAGACCAATAGGAGATGGTGCAGTGGGCTTCCTGGCCCATGAAGCAAGGAAGCTGAGTGCCTTTGGGCAGAAGCAGAGGGCTAGGGAGAAGTGCACTTTCAAGCAGAGCTGAAAAGAGGCTGTCCTAATGGAAGAACTGTATCCTGAGTGTTCCTGAGCTTGAATTGTAACTTACTTACCTAATAAACCTCATAATTGTGAGTAGGATCTGTGAGTTCTGTGTGGTCATTGCAATGAATTATCAAATCCACTAGAGAGTGATGTGGGAGGGACAGTTGGTGTCAGAATTGGTAAAGATGGTGGAGAGAGAGGGCTTGTCTGGCCTCCGCTTCATGGGAGTCAGCCTTGAGCTGTTGATGTTGGTTCTCCTCCCCCTTGTGGGGTTGGAGGAGGTCAGACACCGCCCCCGTGCCATTTTTACACTGACTCATGGATAATTTCTTAAGAAATTAATATATTACTAATATGTTAAAGATGAGGAAAGAGAGACTAGAAGGATTAAAAAACTTGCCTAAAGCTGCAAAACTAATGAGTTAGTGTGGGATTTAAAGCCATGTCTGTTTAACTTCAAATTCCTTATTTTAAACAAATATTCACAGATACACATATATAATGTACGCATATGTATATATCATTATTTTACATTTTTTTGCATATACATATCAGCCACTGTCATGGATTGAATTGTGTCCCCTCAAAATATGTGTCAACTTGGCTAGGCCATGATTCCCCGTTTTGTATGGTTGCCTCCATTTTGTGATGTGTTGTAAATCCCAACCTCTATATGTTAATGAAGCAGGATTAGGTTATGTTAATAAGGATTATGTTTGTTATGTTGATGAGGCAGGAGTAAGGTATATCCTGAGTCAATCTCTTTTTAGATATAAAAGAGATTAAATAAGCAAGCAAGAGAGAAGAGATGGGGGAAGACAGATGCCAAGCCACATAAAGATTGCCCAGGAGCAGAAGCTAAAACAGACAAGAACCTTCCTCTTGAGCTGACAGAGAGAGAAGCCTTCCCCTATAGCTGGCACCCTAATTTCAGGCTTCTAGCCTCCTAAACTGTGAGAAAATAAATGTTTGTTTGTTAAAGCCATCCACTTGCGGTATTTCTGTTATAGCAGCAATAGATAACTAAGACAATCATCGAAAAAGGACCGGAAGGAAATACACCCAAATGTAAGTAGTGGTGATCCTTAGGTGGTGGGATTATAGATAATTTTTTTCATAACAGTATATTTATTATGCACTGTATGCCAAGCCCTACTATGTATCAGTGTCCATTTTATATATTAGGCAGTGGGCTAAGTACTAGAAGAAGAAAGATAAAAAGACTCAATCCTGTTCTACAGCTGACTTCCATCTAGTGGGGCAGAAGAGCACTGTATACTTGGGGGCTTTGTGCAGGTTGTTTATGGGAGCACAGAGGAGAAGCGCTTAACCCACAATGAAGGTTCAAGAAAGACTTCCTAGAAGACTGCTGAAAGATAATAAAGACTTGGCCAGGTGTAGACAACCAGAGGGGGCTCCAGGTGGAGAGAGAAGCATGCAGCATGAAGTAGTACCATGTATTAAGGCGCGGAGAAGATTAGTTATTTCTAACATTTAAGATGTGAGACAGAAAGCGAGGTAGTTGAGGCTGGAGAAGCAGATAGAGGCCAGGACGTAGGTAGAGGCCAGGATGTGAAGCATCTGTTTGGATTTAAATCTATAAGAGATGAAGATTGCTTAAGGAAAAAAAAAAAAGGCTTGAGCAAGGGTGATACAGGGTCAGAACTACATTTTGGATCCATCTGTCTGGTTGCATTGTGGCAGAGATGCAGAGAGAGGCAAGATTGCAGACAGGAAAAATCATTAGAAAGTAATTGAAACAGTGCGGGTGAGAGATGTTAGGGTCTGACCTAGGCCAGGAGAATTTAACAATACTTAGGTAGGAGAATGGGAAGGGCTTGAGAAATTTGATACAAGAATGAGGAGGGGAATAGCACAGGATGCTTCCTGGTTCCTGTGACTAAGTGGGTGATAGTGGACACTGGTGAAGGAACGGTGGGGAACAAAGGTGAGCTGACTTTTAGACACATTGACTTTGGTGCACCTAGGGAATGTCCACATGGAAAGATCCAGCAAGCCTGGAGCTCAATGGGGAGTTTAGAATTAGAGACAGCAATCTGAGCGTCACCTGCATACAGACGAGAACTAAACCAGGAGAATGGAAGAAATCTGAGCTGAGAGTTTATAGAAGAGACAATAGCTAGGACAGAACCTTGGTGAACAAGAGCGTTTAAGTGTCAGAGACAGAAGTAACAGTGAGAGTGTATGTTCTGACAAATTAAAGGGTGTGTCTTTAACTTGATATGCAATGGACCGAAACCGATCTATACACCCCTAACTACTTAATACGGTTCAAGAGAACTTAAGGACATTTCCAATGAGCATAAATTATTTGCCTCTTTTCTACTTTAAATCATTAATAGAATATAACTTTATGTAATACTTTGCAAAGAATTAACTTCAATTAAAACAGGATTAAATTAACAGTTTTGGTAACATTTTAGAGGAGACTTTTAAAAGTTCTCAATATTTGCATTGGCTTAAAATTTTTTATTACAAAACAATAAACTTATTTGAGTCAATTTCATATTGTTTCAGATAAACCTATTAATATTGTTAAACTTTTTGTATTTCCAGATTGTCTATAATGAATATGTCATAATTTTCTAATCAGCAAAAATGAATAAATGTTAGTTTTTAAAAAAAACTAGTTGGATGCAAATATGAAAAATATTAACAATTACCCTGTGATGGTGAAAATATGGGTGCTACATTATTAAACTATAATATACACTATATTTAAAATTCAAAACTAAAATAGTTTACTTTTTTTTATTTTCTATATTACTTCATTCAGCTGCAGCCTGCAGCAAGAACATGTGATGACAAAGTCCTTTCTGTACAATTTGAGTGGGCCAGGATTTAAAATGCAATGTCCTGATTACAAGCATACCTCGTTTTATTGCACTTTGCCTTATTGCGCTTTGCAGATACTGTATGTTTTTACAAATTGAAGGTTTGTGGCAACCCTGCATTGAGCAAGTCTATCAGTGCTATTTTTCTAACAGCATGTACTCACTTCGTGTCTCTGTGTCACATTTTGGTAATTCTTGCAATATTTCAATCTTCCTCTGGACTAGGAGCTTCTCAGTGAAGGGACCCCAGGTCCAAAGAACGCGTTTTGCTCCTAGTTCCTCTTACTTGGTAGTAACGAGGTCCCTCTCCTCTCTGCTGTCTTTTTTATATCTCAGAAGAGATTGACTCAAGATACAACCTAATCTTGTAGATTGGGTCCTGCCTTATTAACATAACCACCTCTAATCTTGCCTCCTTAACATCATAGAGGTTAGGATTTACAACACATAGGATAATTACATCAGAACACAAAATAGAGAACAACCACACAATACTGGGAATCACAGCCTAGCCAAGTTGACACACATTTTTGGAGGACACAATTCAATCCATAACATGGCCATAGTTTAAAAAGTTCCCCAAGTGAGTCTAATGTCAGTTAGCATTGGGGATCACTAGCCTAGAGTATCATCTATTAAAACAAACCCTGGCTAGCCCCTGAATCAGCTTCGCAGGGCTTTCTAGCAGGGCATTGAACTGGTTTGTTCTGGTTCAAACCCCTGCTGAGAGTTTGCATTTCTACCATAGTTATACTGAATCAGAATCTACAGTTTAACAAGATTCCCAGGTGATTCTTATGTATAATTAATTCTGAGAACCACTGCTCTACCAGTGGTTCTCAGAATTGGTCCCTAACCAGCAGCGTTAGCATCACCTGGGAACTTGTTAGAAATGCAAATTCTCAAACAAACCTGTTTGAAACCCTGCTTTCTAGACAGAAGATAAGGGTCATATTTCTGAAGAATTGTTCCAGAACATAATAGCTCCTCAAGTCCAACTTATATGAAGCTGTACCCCCTGAGATTCTACATTCTGTTGTCTTAGGAAAAAAGCAATTAAAAAAAAAAAAGAATACATATTTAAGAAATCTGGATTTAACTGGATAAAAGTTTCATTCAACGAATGCTTATCGAGCCCCTACTAAGAGAGCCATATAAAGGTGAAAAAGAAATGGTTCTTACCCTCAAAGACATCTTACTCCAGTGGAACTGGGTTTCTTTAGACCATTTGCATTTCGGTTCGCACACACTTGATGATGAACAGCTTTGATTGACATAACCAAAATTGATTTTAATGAAGTGGAAATCTTTCCAAGAGTGAAATGGAGTGTACCAGCTAGGATTTATTTGATTTAAGAAACATGAACTCAGGCTAACTAACTTAAATGACAATGGATTTATTTAAGAATTCATACCTGTCTCATGAACTCAAAAGGAGGGAAGACAGCTGGACCCCAACGGGGAGTGAACCGGGTCTGGAGAGCCATTAGGACCTGATGTGACTCTCTCTGTCTCTGTCTCTGTGGCTGTATGGTTTCAATATGAGTCCCCTTCATTTTCCCTCTGGAAACCAGCTTCTCTGCTGACTTACCCACGTGGAAGAAAATTTGGACTCTGCCCCAAGTATCCTTGGCCCCCCCCACAGTTAACTGCCTCAATCTCTCTGTCTCTTCAAATTCCTGAAAAAATCTGATCAGCTTTCGCTTGCCTATTGTTGGGCCTTCTCTGGACCAGGGTCTACTCCCTTGTCAGGGAGCTGTGGCCTGGAAAGCTACAAGGTGTGCGAAACTCCTCCTTTAAAGAAGTGGTTATGGCAGTTCCTTAGGAAAGGAACATGGGCGGGGCTTCCAAATCCAGTGACATGGCCACTGTTGTTGTTAGGTGTCATCGAGTCGATTCCAACTTATAGTGACCCAATGTGACACAGTAGAACTGCCCCATGGAATTTCCTAGGCTATAATCTTTTTTTTTTTAATTGATGTAATTAAAAGAAGTTTACATTTCAAGTTAGTCTCCCACACAGAATTTTTTTTTTAAACATACATTGTTATGAGACCCCAACCACTCACTGCGACAGCACACTCCTCCCCTCCGCCCCTGATGCCCCATGAACATTCAACCAGCTCCTAACTCTCTCTGCCTTCCCCTTTCACCTCTGGACAGAAGCCGCCCCTTTGGTCTCTTATATCTACTTGTGTAAGAGGCACATTCTTCACAAGTATCACTTTGTGTCCCACAGTCCAGTCCAATCCTTGTCTGAAGAGTTGGCCTTGGAAACTCTTTTAGTTCTGGGGTGATGGAGAGACCAGGGGCCATGCTTTCCAGGGTGCCTCCAGTCTTAGACCATTAAGTCTGGTCTTCTTACTAGTATTTGAGGTCTGCATCCCATCGTTCTACTGCTCCATCAGGGGCCGTCTGTTGTGTTCCCTGTCAGGACGTTCATTGGTGGTACCTAGGCTATAATCTTTATGGGAGCAGATCACCAGGTCTTTCTCCCAAGGAGCTGCTGGTAGGTTCAAACAGCAAACCTTTTGGTTAGCAGCTGAGGGCTTAACCATTTGCACCACCAGGACTCCTTGATATGTCCACTAAAATGTAGATATTACCTTCCTCATCTTAACAATACAAAGTGCACTGTATCTAAAAAAAAAAAAAGTAAGGTTAATGTAGGAAAGAAAACTGTAAAACATGAAAGCAAGAACAATGGTCAAATAAGAATCAAGTTTTTCTTTACTTGCTAAAGTTAATCATTAGTTAATTAAGAAAAAACTCAAACCATGTTTGGTCTACTTTCCAAATAGTTTTTAAAAATTTGTTTCTGTTTAAAATCAATTTTAGAGTCTCTTTGCTTTTTAAATTTAATTTTTTTTGTTTAGATAAAACACTTACATGGTTCAAATTCATAAGTATATAAAAGTATACTTAAAGAAGCCTTACTTCCAAGTGTATGCCCTCCAGCTCCACCCCACTGCCACCACCCCCTATACACTGCCATTTTTATTCATTTCTGGCTTATCCTGTCAGTCTCTCTTTTGCAGAAAGAAGCAGATACCTGTATGTATTTTTATTTCCCCTTCTTTCACTCATAGAAAGTAGCATTTTATATAAAGGGTCTGAACCTAATTTTCCCCCCATATCATGACATAGAAGTCACCCTCACTCTTTTATACGGCTGTAGAGCGTTCCGTTGTAGGGTACCAGAGCTTATTCAACCAGTCCCCTCTGGAGAGACGCTCCAGGTACTTCCAATCTTTTGTCACTTTAAACAATACCACCATGAATGAACGTGTACATACGTTGTTTCATATTTGTAGAGATGTATCTTTAGTGTAGATGCCTAAATGAGGATTTCTGGGACAAAAGGCAAATGCTTTGCTAACTTTATTAGATATTGCTAAATCCCCCTCACAGGGGTGTGACATTTCAGATCCTACTAGCAATGTGTGGGAGTGGCTGGTTCTCCACAGCCTCACCAACAGAGTGGTTGTGAAACTTCGGGGTTTTCTTCAATCAGATAGGTCAGAATTGGTACTTCAGTATTATCTTAATTTGTATTTCTCTCATTGTAAATGAAATCAATCATCTTTTCACATAAAGCCATTTACTTTTTTTAATTAAAATGTTTATTTTGAAATAACCCTTGACTCACATGCAGTTGTGAAAAATAATACCGAGAGTTTCACGTACCCTTTACCCAGGTTCCCTCAATGGTAACCTTTAGCGAAACTATAGTACGATGTCACAACCAGGAATTGACAGTGATACAGTAAAATGAAGAACAATTCCTTACCTTTCTTTTTATGTGAGTGCCACAAGAAGGAGTAAACACATTCTTTTACTGTTTCCAGTAATCACGACAAAAATCCCTGGATAAAATACACGTCACTTACCAGAAGACTCTGGAAGGCGGAGTAAGGAAGCCTTGAGGAACAAGCCAGCAGTGAGTTCGGTGGAGTTTTTTTTAATTGTCTCCTAAATATCCCAGCCTGGGTGCTAGAGAATTCAGCAATCCAGAAATGCTAATGGGCACAGACCAAACCAAACCAAACACCTACAGTTAAAGGACCAAGGAAAGGACAGTCCTGCAGAACAGAACACTTTACCCATACCTGCCTAGTCTCCAGAAGAGTACCATGAAAAAAGCCACACCCCTCTCCTTACCCCATCCCACCCCCATCCGCACCCACCACCTAGTAAGGATGTGATGCCCTTTCCTGACAGAGCCCATGGGTAGAACTCTGACTTAACCCATTGCCTGTGAGCAGATTCCGACTCATGGTGACCAATGTGTTACAGAGTAGAACTGCTCCATAGGGTTTTCTCTTGGCTGTAATCTTTACGTAAGCAGATCACCAGGCCTTTTTTAACACAGCACTGCTGGGTAGGTTTGAACCACCAACCTTTACGTTAGTAGTTGAGTGCAAACCATTTGCACTGTCAAGGCTCTGACTACCCCCTTCTTTTTATGTGTTATGTCCAGAACTTTTACCCATTTTTTATCAGGTTTCCAAGTAGGTTTTAAAATATTTAGAAGAAAAAGAATATGACCCCTTTGAGAAGCACTTGGCAAGCATCTCCCTTATTTGACTTTGGGCTACTTGGAGAAAGGAACTCTATCTTATTTACCCTGGGTCCCCTGCACTAAGCACAGTGCCTGAGACGTGATAGATGTTTAAAAATGTTTGCCCAAAAAAGTTGAGATTGGGGAGAATAAAGAGATAAGGCTGCCAGAAGTTGCCAGACTGGTTAAAAGACTTTGCATAATCGTTCTATGCAAAGTGACATTTATGCCAAGGTCAAGTGAAAAGAATATAATGAAGGGAAGGTCTGGTTACCATAGTGACCCTGTTCTGCTTCAACAAAAGTACTCACAGGATTTCATAAAGACTCCAGGAAAATTAATATCCAGCATGATTTTTCCTGATTCTAACAACCGTGGTGGTGGCGGTAGAGAAGAGGGGAGCAGAAGGAAAAGCAGGTGAAAGAGGGGCAGAGTGGGAAGGAGAACCTAGTAAA
>NW_004444111.1:3716233-3761750 GCF_000243295.1 Trichechus manatus latirostris
ACTGCCAAAAGAATGAACAAATCTGTCTTGGAAGAAGAACAACCAGAATGCTCCTTAGAAGCAAGGATGGAGAGACTACTTCTCACATACTTTGGACATGTTGTCAGGAGATATCAGTCCCTGTACAACATCATGCTTGGTAAAGTACAGGGTCAGCAAAAAAGAGAAAGACCCTCAACGAGATGGATTGACACAGTGGCTGCAACAATGGGCTCGAGCATAACAACCATTGTGAGCATAGTGCAGGACCGGGCTTTGTTTCCTTCTGTGGTGCATATGGTTGCTATGAGTTGGAACTGACTCGACGGCACCTAAGAACAACAAGACAAACATTTGACTGACGCTAAATAAGAGCCCTATGTACCTGTTCCGACTTACCTAAAAATTCAACTTAAAGACACTTAGGGATGGATCTTGTTTGTAACCCAGGACTGCCTGTAGATACATTGGAAAAAACTACCTTAGAGGGAAATTATACTCCAGAAGTAAATGAACACCTTCTCTTTGCTAAGCCAAACAAATGGGTGTTTTCAAGATCTGCTCTCCAACTCAACATATGTCATCATATGACATTATTTACTTTGGGAGAAGGGCAACTTTCACTTTCCATGTTTGATTTTTAAAAAATTAATTAAAAAAATCTTGGCAGTGGAATTCTGAGCCATTCCATTGTTTTCTTCCTTATACACTCATCTATATTAATTTTTTTGACTTGACAGCTTTTTAATATTTTAAAAATATGTTGAATAAAAAACAAGATGAGCCTTCATGGGTCTATCGAGTCATCTGGCCTTGCGTTGTTTTTAGAGTTTCTGTTCTTCCGCCTAGTTCGGCGTGTAGTGCCTATTCATAAAAGCTTGTGAATGGCCACCCAGGATACAATTGGTCTCTATTTGCCTGTAACAGCAGAGTTTAGCCCAATTAATAAAGAATATTTGCCTTGAGCACGGTGCTCTTACACAGAACTATCTGTGAGTATAAACTGACAACAGTTAATCTAAAGCACAGATGAGAACTTTAAGGAACAGAGAGCCTATATTAATAGTGATGAAACAATATGGGTAGAGACAGAACAGTGACACAATGTGAAATATGGAGCTAATGTTATTGAACTGTCCCTGTAGAAATTGTGAACGAATGTATGTTTTGTTGTGTATATTGCCACCAAAAAAAAAAAAAAATAAGCCTGGCTCACTAGTCATATAATTTATCAGTCAGCCAAAACACATTTGATCATGGTTCTTAATAGTCATAATCAAGGCATTGATTCTACTTAACACAATCCAATGAGTAGGTAAACCGTACATATATTCGTAGAACAATAATTTAGAATGTCGTGAAGTGTTTTTCCTTGTTAGATGATAACGTTTGCTTGATAGAATCATTCATTCATTGAGCACTGTGTGTGTATGTGTATGTGTGTGTATATATATACTGATGGTACTGAAGGAGGAAGTCCAAGCTGTTCTGAAGGTACTATCGAAAAACAAGGTTCCAGTAATTGATGGAATACCAACTGAGATGTTTCAAGAAAGGGATGTAGTGTTGAAGCGCTCGCTCTTCTATGCCAAGAACACTGGAAGACAGCTACCTGACCAACCAGCTGGAAGAAATCCATATTTATGCCTATTCCCAAGAGAGGTGATCCAACCGAATGCAGAAATTATTGAACAATATCATTAATATCACACACAAGTAAAATTTTGCTGAAGATCATTCAAAAGCAGCTACAGCAGTATATCGACAGTGAACTGCCAGAAATTTAAGCCGCATTCAGAAGAGGATGTGGAACAAGGGATATCACTGCTAATGTCAGATGGATCCTGGCTGAAAGCAGAGAATACCAGGAAGATGTTTACTTGTGTTTCATTGACTGTGCAAAGGCATTTGACTGTGTGGATCATAACAAGCTATGGATAACATTGCGAAGAATGGGAATTCCAGAACACTTAATTGTGCTCATGAGGAACCTGTACATAAATCCAGAGGCAGTCATTTGAACGGAACAAGGGCATACTGCATGGTTTATGGTTAGGAAAGGTGTGCGTCAGGGTTGTATCATTTTACTAGACCTATTCAGTCTGTATGCTAAGCAAAAAATCCAAGAAGCTGGACTATATGAAGAAGAATGGGGCATCAGGATTGGAGGAAGACTCATTAACAATCTGCGATATGCAGATGACACGACTTTGCTTGCTGAAAGTGAAGAGAACTTGAAGCACTTACTGATGAAGATCAAATACCATAGCCTTTAGTATGGATTACAACTCAACAAGAAAACAAAAATCCTCACAACTGGACCAATAAGCAGCATCATGATAAACAGAGAAAAGATTGAAGTTGTCAAGGATTTAATTTTACTTGGATCGACAATCAGTACCCATGGAAGCAGCAGTCAAGAAATCAAAAGACACATTGCTTTGGGCAAATCTGCTGCAAAAGACCTCTTTAAGTGTTAAAAAGCAAAGGTGTCACCTTGAAGACTAAGGTCTGCCTAACCCAAGCCATGGTGTTTTCAATCGTCTCATATGCATGCAAAAGCTGGACGATGAAAAAGGAAGACCGAAGAAGAATTGATGCCTTTGAATTGTGGTGTTGGAGAAGAATATTGAATATACCATGGACTGCCAAAAGAACGAACAAATCTGTCTTGGAAAAAGTACGACCAGAATGCTCCTTAGAAGCAAGGATGGAGAGACTACGTCTCACATCCTTTGGACGTGTTGTCAGGAGAGATCAGTCCCTGTAGAAGAACATCATGCTTGGTATAGTAGAGGGTCAGTGAAAGAGAGGAACACCTTCAATGAGATGGCTTGACACAGTGGCTGCAACAATGGGCTCAAGTATAACAACGATTGCGAGGATGGCGCAGGACCAGGGAGTCTTTCGTTCTGTTGTACATAGGGTCACTATGAGTTGGAGCCGATTTGATGGCACCTAACGACAACAACAACGCAAATTTATTTTAGGGATTGGCTCGTGGTGGCTGGCAAGTTTGAAATCTGTAGGGAAGAATGGCAGGCTAGAAACTCAGTAAAGAGTTGAGGTTGCCATCTTCAGTCTGAAATTTGTAGGGCAGGCCAGCATGCTAGAAAATCAAGCAGGTTTTCAATGTTACAGTTTTGAGACAGAATTCTTTTTTCTCCGAGAAAGCTCAGTTTATACTCTTAGGGCCTCCAACTGATTGGATGAGGCCCACCCACATTACTGAGAGCAATCTCCTTTGCTTACAGTAAACGGCAATCACATCTACAAAACACCTGCGCAGCAACATCCACCCGTGTTTGACAAAATAACTCCACATTATGGCCTAAGCAAGGTGACACGTAAAATGAGCCATCACACTAGGGGAATAAAAATGAGTACAACCCAGATCCTCTGCTCTCAAAGAGAGAAATAAAATAAGTAAACAAATAAACGCAGTCATGCAAGGCATACTTTAATAGGGTTTATGTACTGTAGGGCAGAGGGACAAGAAAGCGAGTGGTAATTTTACTTGGGTTGGCCAGGGGAGACTTCCAGAGGGGCTTATTGGGTCTTATGAGATATGTAGCAGGTCCTCTGAAAGATGAGGGTAGAAAAGATGGTGTGCAAAGCAAGGGGGCATGATACAGGCCCCTGGAAGTAGTTCACAGGTAGCTAGAGAATGAAAAGTGGTATAATACAAATGAGAGGTGAGGTGTGGGAACTACAGAGGCAGGCAGAAGTCAGTTCAGGGCCTGGTACATATAAGAAGCAGAAGTGCTGGGACCTTATCCTGTGGACAGTGGTTAATGGGCAGCCACTAAAAGCTCTTAAGCAAGATACAAGTACTTCAAAAAACACAATTCTTGTGGCAATATGGAAGAGGGGCTAAAAGAAAGCATATCCTTGCCGTAACAATACCAGGGAAGAACTGGAGAGTTGTGGAATCAAAAGCCCAGATGGATTAGAGATATTCAAGAGGTGAAGTTAATGTTGACTGTGCAGAGGGAAGGGAGAATGACTTACAGATTTGTCCTCTGAGTTACTAAGTGGATAGGAACACAGGAAGAAGAACAGGTTTGAAGTGGTAAATTGATTTCAGGACATGTTGAGTTTTAAGTGTCTATGAACAAATAGGTGGGGATGACCATAAGTTGATAATATGGGTCAGGAGCTAAGAATTCTGAGGTAGATAAGGGCTTGGGGTTTCCCTCTGTATCTCCAGGTGATCCGTGGAGTTAAAACTTTGGAAGGATATGCTGCATTTGACCATTTAAATTTATTTTGTTGTTTATTTTGAAATCATATTGTGTTTTTGGTGAAAGTTTACACAACAAGTTAGGTTCCCGTTTGACAATTTCCACACATATTGTTCAGTGACATCAGTTATGTTTTTCACAATGTGTCAACATTCTCTTTAATTGTATTCTGATTGTTCCATTTTCAGTACTCTAGTTTCCCTGACCCCTTATCTTATCATTTTTGCTTTAAAGTAAATGCTTTAGAATAAATTTTGGTCCCATACAGGTGGTTTTTTAGTACAGCACCATTCTTACAAGTAATATCCTTTATTTTGTGTGCCACTCTGCTATTTTGCTAAAAGGTGATCTCCGTGGTTCAAGGTTTAAGCAGTGTCTCAGAATGATAGTCTCAGGGAGTCCTCTGGTCTCAACTGGCCCAGTTAGTACGGACTTTTTAAAGAAGTTTAGTTTTGTTTTACATTTTTCTCCCTTTCTATCCCCAGTCAGAACATGACCATTTAATTTTAAATTAAAATTCAACAAAATTAGGCATCCAGTTCTTCAGGAGCACTAGCCATATTTGAAGTGCTTAATAGCCACATGTGGCTAGTGGCTACCACTGTCTACGTGAACAATGCAGACGGGACGTTTCCATTACTGCAGAACGTTTTATTGGATGGTGCTAGAAAGTGGTCCCAGAAAGTGAACATTGATCAGAAAGAGGAGAAGGGGTGAAGAATGGAAGGCAGAGGAAGAAGAGCCTTCCAAGGAAATGGAAGAGGATGGGCGAAAAAGGAAAATCCGAAGGTACAGCATCACAGAAGTCAAGGGAGGCGGCAAAAAGCACGAGCTCAGCCACATGGTGTGCAATTAACTTCCTCAGTTGTAGTACTGGGAGTTGTAGTACTAAGAGAAGTTGTAGTACTGAGAGAATGCCTACCATGAGCTTTCCATGTTGTTTACCTAAAATCGCACGAGCCTCTGAGGAAATGAAGCTTGATTCCTATTTGCTACTTTTTATCTCATTACTACTACTATCTATTTGGATTGTGTACTTTTACCTGTTTTACTAATTGGTTATGTATATTATCACATATGGCGTATCACTAACTTAATTTCCTACTAGAATTAATGAATACATTATTCTTGAAATATGAGCTAAGGCAATTTGCAAGAAAGAAAAGATTACTAATCTAAAGTTGAAAACTGACTTAAAGTGAGCCAAGTTTTTGTTCAGTACAGGCATACCTCATTTTACTGCACTTCATTTTATTGCGTTTCACAGATACTTAGTTTTTTATAAACTGAAGGTTTGTGTTAACCCTGCGTCGAACAAGTCTATTGATGCCAACAGCATGTACTCACTTCATGTCTCTGTGCAATATCTGAAACTTTTTCATTATTATCGTATCTGTTATGGTGATTTGTGATCAGTGATCTTTGATATTACTATTGTAATTTTTTGTGGTGCCACAAACTGTGCCCATATAAGATGGCGAACTTAATTGATAAATGTATGTGTTCTTACTGCTCCACTAACTGGCTGTTCCCCCATTTCGCTCCCTCTCCTCAGGCCTCCATATTCTCTGATACATGACAATATTGAAATTAGGCCAGTTAGTAACTCTACAGTGTCCTCTAAGTGTTCATGTAAAAGGAAGGGTCTCACATCTCTCACTTTAAATCAAAAGCTAGAATTGACTAAGCTTAGCGAGGAAAGCATGTTGAAAGCTGAGACCGGCCCAAAGCTAGGCCTCTTGTGCCAAACCGTTAGCCAAGTTGTGAATGCAAGGGAAAAGTTCTTGAAGGAAATTGAAAGTGCTACTCCAGTGAACACACAAATGATAAGAAAGTAAAATAGCTTTATTGCTGATATGGAGAAAGTTTTAGTGGTTTGGATAGAAGACCAAACCAGCTACAACATTCCCTTAAGCCAAAACCTAACCCAGAGCAACGCCCTAACTGTCTTCAATTCTATGAAGGCTTAGAGAGGTGAGACACCTCAAGAAAAAAAGTTTGAAGCTAGCAGAGGTTGGTAGGAGATTTAAGGAAAGAAGCCATCTCCAAAACTTAAAAGTGCAAGGTGAAGTAGCAAGTGCTGATATAGAAGCAGCAGCAGGTTATCCAGAAGATCTAGCTAAGATAATTGATGAAGGTGGCTACGCCAAACAACAGATTTTCAGTGTAGATGAAACAGCCTTATACTGGAAGAAGATGCCATCTAGGAATTTCATAGCTAAACAGGAGAAGTCGGTGCCTGGCTTCAAAGCTTCAAACGACAGGCTGACTCACTTGTTTGGGGTTAATGCACCTGGTGACTTTAAGTTGAAGTCAGTGCTCGTTTACCATGCCGAAAATTCTAAGGACGTAAAGAATTATGCTAAATCTACTCTGACTGTGCTCTATAAATGGAACAACAAAGTCTGGATGACAGCACATCTATTTACAACATGGTTTACTGAATATTTTAAGCCCACTGTTGAGACCTACTGCTCAGGAAAAAGATTCCTTTCAAAATATCACCGCTCATTGACAATGCATCTGGTCACACGAGAGCTCTGATGGAGATGTACAAGGAGATTAATGTTATTTTCATGCCTGCTAACACTACAGCCATTCTGCAGCCCATGGATCAAGGAGTGATTTCGACTTTCAAATCTTATTATTTAAGAAATACATTTCATAAAGCTTTAACTGACATAGATAGTGATTCCTCTGATGGATCTGGGCAAAGTAAATTGAAACCTTCTGGAAAGGATTCACCATTCTAGATGTCATTAAGAACATTCATGACTCATGGGAAGGGGTCAAAATATCAACATTAACAGGAGTTTGGAAGAAGTTGATTCCAACCCTCATGGATGACTTAGAGGGGTTCAAGACTTCAGTGGAGGAAGTAATAACAGATGAGGTGGAAATGGCAAGAGAACTAGAAGTGGAGCCTGAAGATGTGACCGAATTGCTACAGTCTCATGATAAAACTTTAACAGATGAGGAGTTGCTTCTTATGGATGAGCAAAGAAAGTGGTTTCTTGAGATGGAAACTACTCCTGGTAAAGACGCTATGAACATTGTTGAAATGACAACAAAGGATTTAGAATACTACATAAACTTAGTTGAGAAAGCAATGGCAGGGTTTGAGAAGATTTACTCCAATTTTGAAAGAAATTCTACTGTGGGTAAAATGCTATCAAACAGCAACACGTGCTACAGAGAAAGCTTTTGTGAAAGGAAGAGTCAATCGATGTGGCAAACTTCATTGTTGTCTTATTTTAAGAAATTGCCACAGCCACCCCAACCTTCAGCAACCACCACCCTGATCAGTCAGCAGCCCTCAACATCAAGGCATGATCCTCCACCAGCAAAAAGATTACGACTCGCTGAAGGCTCAGATGATGATTAGCATTTTTTAGCAATAAAGTATTTTTTAATTAAGGTATGTACATTTTTTATGCATAATGCTATTGTACACATAGTAGATTACACTGTAGTGTAAACATAACTTTTATGTGCACTGGGAAACCAAAAAAAATTCATGTGACTCACTTTATTGCGATATTTGTTTTATTGTGGTGATCTGGAACTGAACCCACAATATCTCCAAGGTATGCCTGTATGTAATTCATTTATATGTGATAAACTACACTCATAAATGAATACTCAATCTATAATTTTATTTTCTAGTTTTATATTTTTGCTCAAAATTGAGTAATAAATAAGTATCAATATTTCATTACTGATTGATAACCTACTCAACGCAGTTTTAACAGGTGTGACTTCCTTTCTGTGAAAGGGATTTCAGTAGAGATGGGACTTATTCAAGTCCTGATTCTTCCACTGTGATAGCCACTGGCTGCTGACACTATAGGAACCACTGTTGCCAGCTGAAAGGAAGGCATGCAACCAGAGGAAAACCATCCTGTGAGTAGTCATTTCAGGCCTTTGCCCCAAGATTACCAGGAAGTCAGTTGATGAGGGATTCAGTCATCACAGGCTCTTCACAAAGCAGCCCCTAGAGGGCAGAGAACCAGCAAGCCTGTAAGCAATTCTGAGTAGAAGGACTCTTTGTAATACCTGCCAACTACCAGTTGCCTTTGAGCTGACTCCAACTCATGGTGACCCCGTGTGTGTCAGAGTAGAACTGTGCTCCATAGGGTTTGTAATGGCTGATTTTTCAGAAGTACCTCACAAGGCCTTCCTTCCAAGGCGCCTCTGGGTGGACTCGGACCTACAACCTTTTTGTTAGCAGTCTAGGGCATTAATCATCTGCACCACCCAGGGACTCCATAATACACACAGCCATCCAGTATTCTGCAACCATTCTTTAAAAATTCAGTGAGGTATGCCTTTCTATTTCATTTTAAATTTTACTTGTATTTATGATATATGGAGGAGTCTCTGGGTGGCAAAAATGGTTAAGCACTCAGCTACTAACCGAAAAGTTGGTGGTTCAAACCCCCACAGAGGCGCCATGGAACAACCAGTGTTAGCAGTTTCTTGTACATGCTTCCAGAGATAGATGTATGTGTATGTATGTATCGTGTGTGTGTATGTGCATACACATACAACATATACATTTATATATACCAAAAAAACCAAACTCGTTGCTGTGGAGTTGATTCCGATTCATAGCGACCCTACAGGACAGAGTAGAACTTCCCCACAGGATTTCCAAGGAGTGGCTGGTGGATTCGAACTGCCAACCTTTTGGTTAGCAGCCAAACGCTTAACCACTTGGGCCACCAGGGCCTGTATTTATATATGTAGTATATATTTATACACACACGCACATACATATATGTGTGTGTATATATATATATAGAGAGCACATGCAATCACGCCCTCCCTTTTCCATCCTTTTTAACAAATGATGGTATCCATACACTCTATTAGGGTAGCTTGCTTTTTTTTTCTCACTATATCTTGAATAATATTCCACATAATAATAGAGTCTCTTGCTAAGGCTGCAAATTATTCTAGTTATGAATATACCATAATTTTTAAACTAATCCTCCAAATGAAGGGCATTTAGTTGTTTCTGCAGCACTACAGAACCTTGTACATGCATAATTTCACATATTTACAAGTTAAATTCCTAGAAGTAGACTTGCTGGGGATGTGCCTTTGTAATCTTGATAGATATTTCCAAATTACCCCCACAGAGGCTGTACTGATTTACTTTCTTACTCAGAATGTTGGAAGAGGTATGTCTAAGGTAATATTAGAGAATATTTTATCAAAGCATTTTGAAAGAGGCACTGGTTTGCTTCTGTAGACTACATTTTACTGTTGTATTAGTCATAGCAATATCTCTACTTGAGTAATCTCTTACAGTGTTCTAGGGCTGTAATTATTTCTGCCGGAAAAGGTGAGGAAAATTATATTGTGGTGTAGTAAATTGCTTTTATATGGCTTTTATATTTATATTTATATTGCTTTTATATTTATATTTATATATTTATATTTATATTGCTTTTATATTTATATCTTGTAACTCCCACAAAATGATTGACTGGGACTCTGCAAATAAGGTGTGCAAAAGTCGTGCAGGGATTGGACAATGATTATGCAAAAAAGGTACCTGTGGCCTACAAGGGGATTGGCCAGTTTTGCCATTCTTCTAGAGGTTGAGGGGGACTTCAATACCATCAAGAAGAGCCGGGAGCAGAGCATGTCCTTTGGACTCAAGATCCCTGTGCTGAGAACCTCCTAGACCCAGGAGACAGAGGGGGAGAGACCTGTAACACTGGAGATGGCAGTGGCATGGGACTGGCAGCTGCACAAGACTGGCAGATGGCTGCAGTGGGCTCGCTGATCCACAGGGGTGAGAGAGGGCACTTGTTGGTGGAGCTAAAGAGCTATAACACTTGCCCGAGCAGGCCAGAGGCTGAGAGGGGCCTGCAGGCATAGCTGAGAAGGAGCTGAGATCTGGCTTGGTTGAAAGCTATTCTGATTGACAAACTGTATCCTGTCTCCTGAGTTGTTCCTGTTACTTCCAAGTTGAATTTGATCCTGAATTGTAGCCTGTTACTTCTGTAATAAACCCCGTAACTGTGAGTATAGTCTCTGAGTTCTGTGTGGCCATTGCAGTGAATTATCAAACCCAGCAAAGAAGTAGACAGTGCCATAGGAGGGATGGCCGGTGTCAGAGTTGGTAAAAAGGTTGGCAAGTGGAGGTATGTCTGACCTCCACCTTGTAGGAATCAGCCTTAGGCTGATCTTGATTATCCCCCCTCCTCCTGAAGTTAAGTGAGGTCTGACACCATTATATCACAGATACTAAATTTTGAAGGATGGGTGAGGATCCTGGCAAACAAGGTGGGAAAGGTTATTTTAGCTGGATATAGCAGCTTGCATAAAAGCAAGAATGTGAGATTAAGGGTTTTGTGTATAGAGAACTACAAAGAGAGATTGGTGTTAAGTGGGGGCAAGACAGTGACCAACTATAATTATCATAAGTTATTAGGACTCTATTGAGAAGATGATGAGAGTCACTGAAGATTTTAAGCATAGGAGTAACAGGCTAAAATCTGTCTATATAAAGGTCACTTTGATTGTAATGTAGGCGATGGATTGGAGAGAACTGTTGCCAGGAAGTCTACCAGGTTGCAAATGTGCATCACCTGTTGCCATATTATCTTTTAGGCTACATGTTTGTTTACTGTGCCACATCCTGGATTTTGGTGGCCAAGCTAAATAGTTCCTGATAGCAGGTATCTTCTGACATCTCACCCTTGTCACTTGAGCTGGAACTGTGCTCACTAGTGAAATATCCCCAGGGTACAGAAGGGAAGGAGAAGTTAGTTAGTTAGGGTAAAGTCGTCATGTGGGTCAAGCCAAAACCAAACTTGTTGCCATTGAGTCGATTCTGACTCATCGTGACCCTCTAGGCAGGGTAGAACTGCCCCATAGGATTTCCAAGGAGTGGCTGGTGGATTCAGACTGCTGACCTTTTGGTTAGCCAAGCTCTTTAACCACTGCACTACCAGGACTCCATGACTTGAAACTCATTAGGACTAGGGGAGATGTCACTTTCATATTCTGAAAATGGATAGGGGCAAAAAGTATAGGGTGGATTATGTGCAGCTTTGGAGCCAGGAGGCCTGTGTTTGAATCTGAGGTTGGCTTTCTACTAACTGTGAGATCCTGAGCAGCCAGCCACTTAACCTCTGTGTACCTTTTTCCTCATGTGTAAAAATGGGAGAAAATAAAGTACCTTTGTCACAGGGTTATTATCAGGATTAAATTAGCTAATACATTTAAAGCACACTTAGGACAGTGTCTAACACATGTGAAATGCTTAATACATGTTAGCTATTGTTACATTATTATATTGTTACATCCTGCTACATTATATTGTTATTATGGATTGAATTGTGTCCCCCCAGAAATATGTGTTGGAATCCTAGCTCCGATATCTGTGGATGTAATATTGTTTTGAAAAAGGGTTCTCTTTGTTATGTTAATTAGATCTCATACCCAAGTAGGGTGAGTTCTAAATCTAATTACTTATAAAAAGAGCAGATTATACACAGACACACACACCCAGGGGAAGACAGATGCCATGTGAAGATCGCCAATGAATCAAGGAATGCCCAGGGCTACTGATAAGGAAGGAATCTATATGGCTGAGACTGCAATTTGGACTTTTTAGCCTGCGGAAGTGTGAGGAAATAAATTTCTATTCTTTAAACTCATCCATTTGTGGTATTTCTGCTACAGCAGCACTAGGAAACAAAGATAATTGTTATATTATTACATTACTTTATAGTAAGGCTAACACTTTGGGAAGAAAAACCATTGCTGTCAAGTAGATTCTGACTCATAGTGACTCTATAGGACAGAATAGAACTTCCTCGTAGAGTTTCCAAGGAGCGGCTGGTGGATTTGAAGTGCTGACCTTTTTGGTTAGCAGCCAAGCTCTTAACTACTGAGCCACCAGGGCTCGAAGAATCCTTTAAACCAGTGTATCAAAGTCCCATTTGCAAAGCATAGGTAAAGAAATCATTTAAATGGGTTGCTACAAACATTAAAAAATGTTTGAACTGGTGTATGTTTCGCTGTGTATGTTCTCAACAACAATAACAACAAAATAAAATTAAAAAGAGAATAGAATGCATTTAAATAATAATAAAATCATATTTATATTAGCTTTGTTACTCTTTTACTTTATCATATGGATTGAGGGTATTAATGTTTGTTTCAAGTATCTGTGTGTATGTACTGGATCATCATGTAAAACGTATTTTTACTCTAGGTCACAATAAAAAAAATAATTAAAAAGACACTGCTCCATAAGAACCAGTGGGGCTAGGACACTGAGGCCTTTTCAAGTCACCTTTCAGGTGCCTCACAAATGTTGAAAATTTTTCTACCTAAAATTCATAATAGCTAAGCCTCTACCATGTTCCTGCAGCTTCATGGGATCCCCATGTTCCATAAGCAGAATGTAAGAGAAAGACTTTTACTTTAATATCTGCCCTTCTTGGAGAGTCATGACTAGAAGAAGGAAATGGAATGCATGGATAATTCCCTCCATGAACAACTGCCTCCTTTGCCATGAGACCAGATGAACTGGATGTTGCCCGGCTACCATTACTGAACATTTTGATCAAAGATTCTATAGAAGAATCCTGATCAAAAGGGGGAAAATGCAGAACAGAATTTAAAATTCCAATGGTCTCCAGACTTTCTGGAGCCGTAGAGCTGGATGAACTCCTGAAATTATTCTCCTGAGATAATCTTTAAACCTTAAACCAAAATACACCTTGAAGTCTTCTTAAAACAAAACAATAGTTTAGCTTAACTAGTAAAAAATGTCTGCCTTGAGCATTATTGCTGTTTTAAGACTATCTACAATGGGATCAAATTGACAACAGTAACTCAAAAGATTAGATAGGAACCTTAGGTGGCAGTGAGTTTATGTTAATAGGGAAAGGACAAGTCAGAAAAGGAGGGTAAGAATGGTTGTACAACTGAAAGAATGTAATCAATGTCACTGAATTGTACACGTAGAAACTGTTGAATTGGTGTATGTTTTGCTGCGTATATTCTCAACAACAAAATAAATAAAATAAAAAAAATTACTTAGAACACTTGAGGGAAGATAAGGACTGTAAAAATAATGGATTTTTTTCTCTAAACACACTCAATTTTTGTTGCATCAGTAAAAGAGGGGTACAGGCAGTCCCCAGGTTACAAACGTCTGATTTACGGACAACTTGTACTTGCCCTTTAATGTTATGTAAATTTGCTCTCACTTTGAAACGATTGAACCAACCCCCTTAATCACAACAAATTCTTCATCATAATCATCTTCACTTGCTGCACATGCAGCTTTTTAATCACTGAAAAGGCTTCGAGCCTTTTCTTGCACAAAAGTAAGGCTAAATAAGATCTGTATGTACCTGTTCCAACTTACATACAAATTCGACTTAAAAACTTAAAGACATAGTTAGGAACGGATCTTGTTGGTAACCTGGGGACTGCCTGTAGATCTGTGATCTGTCTAAATAAGTATAAATCATACACACGCGCACACACACCCCTCACAGCACCAAGTTCCGAGGCAGGTCAGCTTTCCACTCCATTCAGTTGAAGTGGGAAGTCGTCTCTCCTCAACCCCAAGAACTTAGGTTTATGGATTCTCCCTATGCTCCTTCTCCACTGGCAACTCTTCTCTGACGCTGTTCACTGCAATCCAGCGCACAAGGTCAGATCAGGTCCAGGCTAGTCATTGCTTTACTGTGAGGAAATTCCAGGGTGTGAGCTAGGAGGCTGAGGTAAATTACAGGCAGAGTATCTCATTACCCAGTTTAAAAACAGTTCTGAGCATAAAACATTCTCTTTCAGCTATTCTCTGTCGTCACTCCCATTACCAGTCCAAAAGCCAATTTCCTAGATTGGTATTTTGATTGAATTACTCAGTTCTGGACTCTCTTTAGACCTGTAGATTTCTGAAGCCTTGGAGCCTTGGTGAACTCTTGGTCCCAGGCCTGTTCTTCAGCTTCATAGCTGACTAGTGGGTCAGAGAGCTGTGAGCCAATAGGGTGGTACCTGGCTAGTTAGCCATACTTTTGATGAAAAATACTTAGATGCTGTTTCTCCCTCTCTCTTATACTATGTCCATTCTCTTTTACTTACTTACAGCAATGATTAGTTGAATGAACATTGAAATCAAAACCCAGAAGATCTGAGTTTGGATCTTGGGTTTGCCATGTACTAGCAGTGTTGCCTTGAGAAATTTTTTGACGTCTCTGAGCTTCAGTTTTCTCATCACCAAAATGCCCTTCTTACTTTATAGAGTTGTTGTGTAGTATAATGAAGGTGACACCATGTGTAGCTTGATATTCCACTATAGGAAACTGTGATTCCATTTAAAGAAGCGATTACTATAGATGATGAGATTTGGCTAAGAAATGTAACACTGCCTAGAGACAGGTTAATTAAATATGAGCAATAGTTCCTAAACCCAAATGATCATTAGAATTAATGGGACCAGGAAAATAGTATATTTTAAAAGAGGGCCACAGGCATAGGATATCCAGAAAAAACACATATTACGTGGCATATGGCACCTATAATAAAAACCATTATTGTTTATCTGAAATTCAAATTTAGTGGAGCATCCCATATTTTTATTTGATAAATCTGGCATGTGGTTCTTGTGAGCAAGCTGCTTTTGAAACTACTGACCCAGATCTTGAGTCGCGCCTGCCATAAAACTAGGGAAATGAGCTGACTGCCGATATGGCAGTGTTTCAGATGCTCCAGGGAGATGATCAAGGTCTTCCCTTAGAGAATAAAAAATCCTGCTTCACCATCTCCTCTATGCTTGACATTTTACTCTTAGAATTTAATACTTTTGTTATAAATGTAAATATTGAAAGGACGATAGAAACTTCAGGTAAGTATCCATCATTTACACTTTACGTAGTTGAATGACCTAAAAATAAGATGAGTAAAAAGAATATGAGGCCCTGGTCTCTGTGGAAAGGGAAGAAGGGTGGCCTGACTACAAGTCCCAGACTGGGGATGTGGGGGATGCTAAAAACACACTTTGTTTGCTTCTCATCTTGCACTGGATCTCACTCGTTCACAGTGACCATGAAGCCTGTCAAGTGGCTAGTCTGTGCAGCCTGTCTTTTACAGGTGGAAGACAGTGGTAGAGGTGGTCCTGGGGAAGCAGTGGTTTTAGCATTATGGGACAAATTGGTGGATCATGACAGAGGATAGAAAAACAGCCCAGATTTTCTTGCTGCTGTAGTTCAGTGCTATCCAATAGAATTTTCTGCAATGATAAAGATGTTCTGCACTCTCCAATATGGTAGCCAAAAGCCACATGGAACTACTGAACACTGGAAATGTTGCTAGGGAAACTGAAGAACTGAATTTTTAGTTTTACTTAATTTTAATTAAGATTTAAATAATTGCCCAAACATAACTACAAATGCATGAGCAATAGAGGACAAATTAGATAATTGGGACTTCCTAAGAATTAAATACTTTTGCTCATCAAAAGACTTAATCGAAAGAGTAAAAAAGAGAACCTACAGGGATGTTTCGTTTTGAAAGAGTTATAATCTATTGAACTCAGAAAAGTTCCTAAATTCTGCTTAACAAGAGAAAAACACTGGTTCTTACTAGGACACATTAAGTTAGAAGTAGAGAGATCATGTTTTTTAAAGGCAGGGATGAAAGAAGTGTTGAAAAGCCACACATTGTTAGTTATCATCTCATTAATATGACTTGTATTGCTAACTAGATAGTGACACCTTTGAAGGTGGGAATTGTGGCTTTCATCACATCACTTTTTCTATGCCTCCAAGCACTGTGGTTATTAGGTTTATGTTTTCATTTGATTTGAAACATTAATAGCCTAGATCAATCAAGCATAAAAATTTGGGAGATAGTACAAGCATTTGAACATGGATTTCTTTTTATGTCGTAAATGAAATTATTTTAAGGCCAATAAATAGTAAATGCTTTTATATTTTTAATATGTTGTAATACTTTTATTATTTTTGCTAGGATTTGAGATAAGAGACACTGATGTCTTGGTTAAAGGAATGAAAACATGATTCCAGGGGCTGGGAATACAGAAATGACTACAAGCAATACTGTTACAGATTGAATTGTGTCCCTCAAAAATGTGTGTTGTAAATCCTACTATACCTGTGGTTATAATCCCATTTGGGAACAGGGTTTTTTGTTATGTTAATGAGACAGGATTAGTGTAGGGTGTGTCTTGAGTCAATCTCTTTTGAGATATAAAAGGAGAAGATTAGGCATAGAGAAGCAAGCACTTACGGGAGAAGAGAGATGCCAAGCCACATGAAGATTGCAGAATCTCAAAAGAGACAAGGCTCTTCCTCCAGAGCTGACAGAGAGAGAAACCCTTCCCCTAGAGCTGGCACCCTGAATTTGAACTTCTAGCCTCCTAATCTGTGAGAAAATAAATAACTGTTAAAGCCACCCACATGTGGTATTTTTGTTATGGCAGTACTAGATAACTAAGATAGAATTTAGTACTGAGAAGTAGAGGTGCTGCTCTAACAAATACCTACAATATGAAAGTGGTTTTGGAATTGGATAATGGGTGGAGGCTGGAAAAGTTTTAAGGTGCCTAACAGTAAAAGCCTAGATTGCCCTGAAGAAACTGTTGGTAGAATGATGGACATCAAAGGCAATTCTGGTGAGGGCTCAGAAGGAAGTGAAGAGAGCCATAGAGAAAGTCTCTATTGTTTTAGAGAATATATGTGGCGCCAGCGACAGAATGTTGCTAGACATATGGACTTTAAATGTGCTTCTGGTGAGGTTTTAAAAGAAAATGATGAACATGTGATTGGATAATGGAGGAAGGGTGATGCTTTTCATGCAGTGGCAAAGAACTTGTCTGAATCACGTTCAAATGTTTTGTGGAAGGTAGAACTTGTAAGTGATGCACTTGGATATTTGGCTGAGGAGATTTCTAAGCAAGATCTTAAAGGGCCACGTGGTTTCTCCTGGCCACTTAGAGTAAAATGTGAGAGGAAAGAGATGGACTTAAAAAATGAACTATGCAAAATGAAAATACAACTTAAAGATTTGGAAAATTCTGTTGTACAAACTAAAGACATGTGTCCTAGAATTTCCACCAAGGACATGGCTACACAATCTTTTATTAAAGAGATTAAGCTTGTGACTGATGGATCTAACCAACTACCACAGCAGAAAACGTATCAGCTTAGACTGAAGGGGGAAGGGGCAGGATGAAAGGAAAGAAAACTATCTGCCTCTTGGATTTCTACAGGCAGGAAACAGGCCAAAGCAGCTGCATCTGTTGTCCTCCAGGAAAAGAAAATGACCATCCCTGGAGCAGCTCAGAGATCAGCAGAACTGTTGGAACGAGTAGGGGAAGCAGGGCCTTCCTGGTTTCAAAGGGTGGAGTCACAGCCTCCGAGGTTTTAGAGTTAGATCACCATCAGCTTGGTTCTGGAGTGTGAGGCTGTTGTGCCCAAAGGCCAAGAGGATAGGGCCTGGCCAAAGATGAGGGGGTGGGGGTGTCACGTCCAAGGAGCAAGAGAACGAAGCCTGCTAGGATTGAGGGGGTGGAGTTGCCACTCAGAAGGACTAGGAGAATGGGTCCATCCAAAGCCGAGGGAGCGGAGTTGCCTTCCCAGTGGGCCTGGAAGGCAGGGCTGAAGCCCAGGGCTGAGGAGCCTCCACCCAGAGTCCAGAGGGCTGGGCAACACCAGAGTCTGGAGGGCACTGCTGTTGCCCAGATATCTCAGAGAACAGAGGATTATTTTCCTGCCTTAAGAGCTAATGTAATTTGTTCTGCTGGGTTTTGGACTTGCTTGTTGCCTGTTTTTCCTTCTTTCCCTCCAATTTCTCCCATTTGTAAGAGAAAGATCTACCTTGTGCCTGTTCCACCATTGTACTCTGGAAACACATAACTTGTATTCTAGATTCACAGGTTGACAGATGAAGACGAAGTTTGCCCCAGGATGGAATACGTCTAAAGTCTCACCCATATTGGATTTAGATGATTCAAAAGATGAGATTTTGGACTTGGAGTTGAATAAGACTTTTAGGATGATGTGATGGGGTGCGTGTGTTTTATATGTGGGAAGGACATGGATTTTGGGGGGCCAAAAGGTGGAACGATGTGGATTGAATTGTGTCCCCTCAAAATATGTGTTGTAAATCCTACTACACGCGTGGTTATAATCCCATTTGGGAAAAGGATTTTTTGTTATGTTAATAAGACAGGATTAGTATAGGGTGTGTCTTGAGTCAATCTCTTTTGAGATATAAAAGGAGCAGATTAGGCATAGAAAAGCAAGCACATATTGGGGGAAGAGAGATGCCAACCCATGTGAAGATTACCCAAGAGCAGAATTTCAAAAGAGACAAGGATCTTCCTCCAGAGCTGACAGAGAGAGAAAGCCTTCCCCTAGAGCTGGCACCCTGAATTTGAACTTCTAGCTTCCTAACCTATAAGAAAATGAATTACTGTTTGTTAAAGCCACCCACTTGTGGTATTTGCTATAGCAGAACTAGATAACTAAGGCTGGTACTACCCCTAGAGATCTGTTGGTCAAGTATGAGAGTCAGACATGAAAATATATAAAGTCTAACATACTGTTATAAGTGTAACAAGTTGGCACAGTGGGA
Organism: Trichechus manatus latirostris; assembly: GCF_000243295.1. NCBI lineage: Eukaryota > Metazoa > Chordata > Mammalia > Sirenia > Trichechidae > Trichechus > Trichechus manatus. The sequence goes on from NW_004444111.1 coordinate 3,735,097, forward strand.
TGGGGAAGATTCAGGAAATGTTTTCAGGGAGAGTTGATACCTAAACTGGGATAAAAATATAATACTTATTAAAAAAGGCCTGGAGATCTGCTCCCATAAAGATTACAATTTAGGAAACCCTATAGGGCAGTTCTACTCTGTCCCATAGGGCCCCTATGAGTCAGAATTAGACTCAATGGCACACAAAAACGACAATTATAAAATTAACATCTGTTCACCCAAAACACTTGGAAAACATACAAAAGTACAAAGGAAAAAGAGAACAACAAAACCCTTCTGATCCCAACACCTAAATGTAAAGTGTTAGCATTTTAGTGCAAGTCTTTCCAGCCTTTCTTTCACATATATTTGGGCTATACGGAATTTATGTTCATTTAATCTAAAAATGGTATTGTATAGTCCTTACTTTTAAATAACCCAATTTCTTTCATTTGGAAATAGGTTTTGAAACATGAATAGACAAATAAGAGTTTACCAGGTGGACAAGGCAGACAAAGGGATTCCAAGCACGTTGTTGTTAGGTGCCGTCGAGTTGGTTCCGGCTTAGAGCGACCCTGTGTACAACAGAAGGAACCATTTCCTGGTCCTGCACCATCCTTACAATTGTTGCCATGCTTGCACCCATTGTTGCAGCCACTGTGTCAATGCATCTCATTGAGGGTCTTCCTCTTTTTCACTGACCCTCTACTTTACCAAGCATTGATGTCCTTCTCCAGGGACTGGTCCCTCTTGATAACATGTCCAAAGTATGTGAGACAAAGTTTTGCCATCCTTGCTTCTAGGGAGTATTCTGGCTGTACTTCTTCTAAGCATAGCAGTCATTCATGTTCAAAAGCTCAGAAAGTAGTGAAAGAGGATGGAGAAAGTTTTATTATTCTTCAGAATTGGAGACACAGAGAGGGTTGGTAGGATGGCTTACATCTATAGCACAATCACACATAAGGTCTTTGGAACTTTGGAAAGGAATGGGAAACATGACTAAGAAACTGAACACATTGAAGAACTAGAAAAAGAAGAGCAAACCAAACTCAAAGCTACTGAAAGAAGGAAATAACAAAGATCAGAGAAGAGATAACTGAAATACAGAACAGAAAAATAATAGAGGAATCAACAAAACCAGAGCTGTTTTTTCAAAATAAATAAAATCCATAAACCTTTAACTAGACTGACAAAAAAGAAAATGCAAATATCTAAAATTAGAAATGAAAGTGGAAACATTACAACTCACCCTGCAGAAATAAAAAGGATCATAAGCGAATACTATGTACAATTGTACATCAGCAAATTAGATAGCTGATGATGAAATTGTAAAATGGTGCAGTTGCTGTGGAAAACCATTTGGCAGTTCCTCAAAAAGTTAAACACAGAATTATCATATGACCCAGCAATTTCACTCCTAGGCATATACTCAAAAGTATTGAAAACAGGAACGGAAACAGATACTTGTACAGCGGTGTTCATTGCAGCAGTATTCACAATAGCCAAAAGGTGGAAACAATGTAGATGTCTATCAACAGATGAATGGAAAAACAAAATGCGCATACATAAAGTGGAATATTACCCTGCCATAGGAGAAACGAAATCCTGATACGGGCTGCAACTTGGAAAAATCTTGAAAACATTTATGCTAAGTGAAGTCAGATATAAAAGGCTAAATATTATATGATCCCACTTATATGAAATAGCTATAGTTGGCCAACATATAGAGACCAAAATTTATTAGTGGTTACCAGGGTTGGGAGTGAGGGAGAAAGGGTGAGTCACTTCCCTTTCTGAGGGCACTGAGTTTCTATTAAGGGGAAAAATGTGGAAATCGATAGTGATGATGGCTGTACAACATAACCAACATAATCAATGCCACTGAACTGTAAGTGTTAAAACTGTTGAAATGGCTAAGGCTTTGTTATATAAATTTGTACCACTATTAAAAAAAAAAAAATCTGAGCATGATGGTGAAATTGTATGGTGTGTGACATAATCTCTCCTCTGTGCTGCCCCCAATCTTCAGTAAGCTTTGTAGGCTCAAGAGCCACTTGATGTCAATGAATTCTTTGTGCACAACAACCCTGGGGAAGAGCTGAGACCACAGGACCAGAGGCAAGAGCGCAGACAGAAAGAGCTACCGAGACCATCGCTAATCTATATACCACTTTTGAACAAATTAGAAAAAGACATCTATTTGTGACTGGATGGTGCTTTTGAGCCAAAAAAAAAAAAAAAAAAGGCATTTAACCTCCAAGGCGAGTGCAGCCCCGTAGCAGGTGCACAGCCTCCAGGGTAGAGGGCAGGAGAGGGATGGCAGTCCCAACTCACCCTTTAGAGCAGCCAGCCCACAGTGACGGGGCATCCCCAACCAGGAAATAACCATGAGAATTACAGGATGTATGCCGGAGGGGCTTTGACAGTCACCGGTCTTGGAAGTGGGGTTTAGGCCAAGATCACCTAATCCATCGGGGAACTGGGCATTACGTTTCGTGTGCACGTGTACAGTGTGTTCAGAGAACTCTGAGCAGATCGGTATTTTTGGAAAGTGTATTTTTAAACGGGAGTCATGGTAAGACATCGGGCCAGAGAGCAGGCAGGAGCCTCCCATTCCATATAGTGTGATCACGGCATTGATTATTTATGCCGGTTTACAGTTTACTGTTATTTAAACATCTGTCATTTAGTTGGTGTAGATTTCAGTCTAGGCGATCTTTCTTCAGCTTCTACGTGTGGGGTTTAGTTGTTTCGTTTTATCCTTACGCGGCACTCGTCTTGATCACAGAAACACCACTAGCATTTACACATTTTTTATTTCTGACAGATGAAAAGTCTGGGTTGTTGCTCAATAGTCTTTAAGTTTCAACGTAAAGTTTCTATTTGCCTGGAGCTTATTTTAAATTGCTGATATCTTAGAGACATCATTTTCGTATTTATTAGTCTTTGTGGATTGATTTCCATTGAAGTATTGACATCTTTCTATAATTAATGAATTCTCTTTGGCCCCTGTGTTCCAGGATAATGGTCTCTAAGGCACCTTGGATGGAAAAGGTTACAGTAGGATAGATATTTAAGGGCTGCAGAATACTCTTTGTCACCTACACCAGGCCTCTGCCCTTTTAAAGCAGAATAAAGATGAGGTTCTTTTTCTGAAATGGGGTTGATTATAAAAGGAAACAAAATGCTCTTTCATGGCATTAACGAATGTTAGAGCTGAAAGGACTTTAGATTAATCTAATTTATCCCACACATTTACAGATGTGAGACTGAGGCACAAAGAGATTGACTTGTCAAAGAGAGAAGGAAACAGAAAGGGAGGGAGGATGGGAGGGAGAGACAGAGAGAGAGAGACCTTGTGCTCTTTCCATTCACTTCTACTGCTTAAAATTAAACTGGCAACACTTGTTAAAAAGCATATAGGCAGAAGCCCTGATGAAATTAAAACTAATTCAAAACAGGCACTCCTGTTCATACTGCTGTATCCAGAACAACAATCCTGGTCTTATCCTTTTCCGGTCATATTCCAAACCCTGAGGATGGCATTTCTCCCACATTGCCATCACCCTTTTGTATTACTACTTACAAATATCCGTTGAGTAAATGAATTCTTTGCTTTTCAACAATGTTAACTCTGTCTTTTCTTCTGCCGATATCTCCCAGTATCTTTTGCTGAATTCCTGTCTTGTTCCAATTTCCTTCACCTCTTTATTGCCTCCAAAAATCTGTCTAATGTTTTACAGTTTTCCTTTCTATGATATGAGAAGTGAGGAGGTCAGAGCCTGGAGGAAACAAGGAGGTAAGATGTAAAGGAATAAAAGGAGGAAGAAAAAAGTGCTATTTTTCCTTCCCAACTTTCTGTTTTTTCTATTCTCAGGTGTTAACACTATTACAATGTGATGTATAAAAATAGAAAAAAACCTTATGTTCATCAACAAGGAAGTTGTTAAATAAGTGGTTCTCAAAATTTGGTCTGTATCAAAACATCTCCGTACACTTTTAAAAGTGTAGTTTGAGCCCCACACTACACCTCAATCTAAATACGTAGAAGCTGGGCGCTGGACGCTGGACGCTGGATGCTGAATGATTAACAAGCCTCACCGGTGATTCTGAAGTAAACTGAAATTAAGCCTTAAAATAAATCATGATAAAGTCATGCAAAAGAATACTATGCACTATCAAAAAGGATAATGTCATTCCATACGAATTGATATTGATAAATGTCCACGATATGTTGAGTGAAAAAAGTCAGGTTAAAGAATAGTAGGTTTAAGATGACTCTATTTATTCTGTAATATATATTATATATATAGTATATATGTGTAATTTATAATATAGGTTAATATATGAAATAGCATATTTTGTAATATATAACATGTTTGTATGTAAGTGTAATGTCTGGAAAAACACAGAGCCAGTGTTCTGCAATGGTATTGGGGACTTTTTACTTTCTGTTCAATACGTTTCAGTTTTTAAAATTTTATAATGAGCCTATTATAAACCATGCATACTTGGGGAAAATGCTAAAATAAGAAACAGCCTAGGAGCTCCTGTCCTTAAATGACAATGCCAGGGAAGTCTCCAAGGAAGATTAAGTTAATGAATACCATTTAAATAATTTACCACTGCGAAAAATGCTTCATTCATCTTCTTCCTGAGCGTACTGTTTTCAAACATTCTAATTACAAGTACTAGAACCAGTTGCCGTTGAGTTGATTTCAACCCATGGCAACCCCACATGTGTCAGAGCAGAAATATGCTCCATAGAGTTTTCAGTGGCTGATATTTCAGAAGTAGATCACCAGGCTTTTCTTCTGAGGAACCTCGGGCTGGACTTGAACCTCCAACCTTTTGGTTAGCAGCTGAGCACATTAACTGTTTGTACCGCCCAGGGACTCTAAATTATAGACAGCACATGTTTAATTTATCTTGTAAATTAGCCTCTTCATCTAGAAGAGGGAAGATTACAAAATCATCTGCCCATCTTTTTCATTGTGGCAAAGCTGTAACACTTAATGAAGTCAACTGGTCAGCGTTCACGAGTGAAAAAGAAATAAAATGATTATCATTTAAGCCAGATGAAATGTTTGACTCACAGGCACTAGTGAAATATATTACTATGTACTATGAAGAACAGGGCATTAGGATTGGAGGAAGACTTATTAACAGCCTGCATTACGCAGATAACACAACCTTGCTGAAAGCGAAGAGGACTTAAAGCACTTACTGATGAAGATCAAATACCACAGCCTTTAGCATGGATTACACCTCAACATATAGAAAACAAAAATCCTCACAACTGGACCAATAAGCAACATCATGATAAACGGAGAGAATACTGAAGCTGTAAAGGATTTCATTTTACTTGGATCTACGATCAATGTCCATGGAAGTAGCAGTCAAGAAATCAAACGAACCATGGTCTCGGGGAAAATCTAGCTCAATTGGCTAACATAGTTTATAAAGGAAACATTCTACATTCTACTTTAGTGAGTAGTGTCTGGGGTCTTAAAAGCCTGTGAGCAGCCATCTAAGATACTCCACTGGTCTTACGCCTTTGAGAGCAAGCGAGAATGAAGAAAACTAAAGACACAAGGGAAAGATTAGTCCAAAGGACTATGGACCACAACTACTATGGCCTCCACCATACTGTGTCCAGTACAACTAGATGGTGCCCAGCTACCACCACTGACTGCTCTGACAGAGATCACAATAGAGGGTCCCAGACAGAGCTGGAGAAAAATGTAGAACAAATTTCTAACTCACAAAAAAGACCAGACTTACTGGCCTGACAGAGACTGGAGAAACCCTGAGAGTACGGCCCCCAGACACCCTTTTAGCTCAGTAATGAAGTCACTCCTGAGGTTCAGCCTTCATCCAAAGATTAGACAGGCCCATAAAATAAAATGAAACTAAAGGAGCACACTAGCCTAGGGGCATGGACTAGAAGTCAGTAAGGCAGGAAAGCTGGTAATAGGGAACCCAGGGTTGAGAAGGGAGAGTGTTGACATGTTGTGGGGTTGTTAACCAATGTCATAAAACAATATATGTACTAACTGTTTAAGAGAAGCCAGTTTGTTCTGTAAACTTTCATCTAAAGTACAATAAAAAATATATAAATAAAACAAAAAAAATTATAAAAAAAATAAATCAAACGATGCATTGCATTGGGCAAATTTGCTGTAAAAGACCTCTTTAAAGGGTTTCAAAGCAAAGATGTCACTTTAAGGACTAAGGTGTCCCTGACAAGCCATGGTGTTTTCAATTTCCTCATACACACGTGAAAGCTGGACAATGAATAAGGAAGACCAGAGAAGAACTGATGCCTTTGAATTATGGTGTTGACAAAGAATAGTGAATATACCATGGACTGCCAGAAAAACGAACATATCTGTCTTAGAAGAAGTACAGCAAGAATGCTCCACAGAAGCAAGGATGGTGAGACTTTGTCTCACATACTTTGAACATGTTATGAGGAGGGACCTGTCCCTGGAGAAGGACATCATGCGTGGTAAAGTAGAGGATCAGCGAAAAAGAGGAAGACCCTTAACAAGATGGGTTGACACAGTGGCTGCAACAGTGGGCTCAAGCATAACAACAATTATGAGGATGGCGCAGGACCAGGCAGTGTTCCGTTCTATCATACATAGGGTCACCATGAATCAGAAATGACTTGACGGCATCTAACAACAATAACAGCAACAACATTATAGCATCTTGGTACATGAGTGGATTACTTTTGAGGAGAGAAAAATATTGTTTTCCTAGGTGGCATTAAATGTTAACAAGAAAAGAAATTTAAAAATAAATCAGTGTACTATTTCCCACAGATAGAGGTATAAATAATTATTCTGGGGCCCTGAGTAAAAAGTCTACAAGCCCTGGTGGTGCAGCGGTTAAAGTGCTGGGCTGCTAACCAAAAGGTCTGCGGTTTGAACCCACCAGCCACTCTGGGGGAGAAAGATGTGGCAGTCTGCCCCCGTAAAGATTCACAGCCTTGGAAACCCTATGGGGGCAGTTCTACTCCATTTTTGGAGAAAAAAGTTCAGAAAAAGTTGGCTCTCATATTTTCATTTGCAAGGGAAATAATGTTCCAGATTATTTGCCATGTGGCCACTCTTCTGAAGGGAGAAAAACTCGAGAGTAGTAGTGGTTATTTATGTTTCTCTGTGCTGTTTTGTTCTGCCTTTCATCCATCTCCCATACTTACCAGGGCCACATGAGTAAATGTTCTTTCAAGATGGGTGTTTATAAATCAGCAACTCTTGCAGTTTGGGTGGAGCCCTGGTGGTGTAGTGGTTAAGCGCTATGGCTGCTAACCAAAAGGTTGGCAGTTCAAATCCATCAGCTGCTCCATGGAAACACTTCGGGGAAGTTCTACCGTGTCCTATAGGGTCGCTATGAGTCGCAATTGACTCGACAGCAATGGGTTTGGTTTTTGGTTTGCAGTTTAGGTATGTTATCACGGTTAATGTCTTAGAGCCCTCAGTGCTCAGTAGCTTCTCTTGCTGAATTAGTCCAGTTCTCACAGAGTTATCCTTATGACACTGCTATTGTTGTTTCTGATTTGGTCTGTTTAAACAGGCTTCAGTATGTTGTTACTGGCTGCTGTTGTTGTTGTTAGTTGCCATTGAGTGAATTCGGACTCATGGTGACCCCATCTGTGCAGAGTAGAACTGCTCCACGGGGTTTTCAAGGTTACTAATATTAAATTTTTCTGCAAAACATTGCAGTCATAGGAATATGGAAATTCAGGGATTCTTCAGAAGTTATATGAAGTCTTGGTAGTAAGTATACATCAGTATTATACATATATACGTATGCAATACCTACATATTATATACATACATATATTCCCTTTGCCTACATGTACATATATACACATATATATGCATTGAACACATTTATACACATGCACACGTGTGTGTTTATTCCCTCTGTGAATAGTGGCTATATTTTCTTATAATGTTGGGGGAATTAGGACATGAAGCTTACTAAAATCTAATATTTATTGGTCACTTACTTTGCTCTAGACATGTTGTGTCATTTAATCATCCTAACTACCCATCTAAATTAACTTTCAAAAAGCTAAAACCATGATTCTCATTCCAATAAAGAACACATGTCAAAGATTTATTGTCATTAATGAGGGAATCTTCAAGATGGTAAAGCTTTTTCAAAGAGCATTTGGAGGAACTCAGTATTTATAGGCATTTAAAAGGTAATGTTACAATAAAAGTGTTCTATAGGACAATACAGAACATTTCAAGATCCATCCTGAAGTACAACACTGTCAGTGACAGGATAATATCCATACACCTATAGGAAGACCAGGTAATACAACTATTATTCAAATTTACACACCAATCATGAAAGTCAAAGATGAAGAAATTGAAGATTTTTACCAACTTCTGCAGTCTAGAATTGATCAAACATGCAATCAAGATGCATTGATAATTACTGGTAATTGGAATGCAAAAGTTGCAAACAAAGAAGAGGGATCGGTAATTGGAAAATATGTCACTGAAGATAGAAACGATGCCAGAGATCGCTCGATAGAATTTTGCAAGACCAATGACTTACTCATTGCAAATACCTTCTTTTCAACAACATAAACGGTGACTTTACACATGGACCTCACCGGATGGAGTACACAGGAATTAAATCGACAACATCTGTGGAAAGAGATGATGGAGAAGCTCAATATCATCAGTCAGAATAAGGCCAGGGGTGACCGTGGAACAGACTATCAATTGTTCATATGCAAGTTAAGTTGAAGCTGAAGAAAATTAAAACAAGCCCATGAGAGCCAAAATATGACCTTGAGTATATCCCACCTGAATAGAGACCTTCTCAAGAACAGAACTGAAGCATTGAATATTAATGACCAAAGACCAGACATCAAGGGATGTGGTATGACATCAAGGAAATCATATATGAAGAAAGCAAAAGGTTATTAAAAAGATAGGAAAGAAAGAAAAGACCAAAACGGATATCAAAAGAGATTCTGAAATTTGTTCTTGAACATAGAGCAGCTAACGCAAATAAAGTAAAACAGCTGAACAGAAGATTTCAAAGGGTGGCTCAGGAGGACAAAGTAAAGTATTATAATGACATGTTCAAAGATCTGGAGTTAGAAAACCAAAAGCGAAGAACATGCTGGGCATTTCTCAAGCTGAAAGAACTAAAGAAAAAATTCAAGCCTTGAGTTGCAAAATTGAACGATTTTATGGGCAAATATTGCACAATGCAAAAAGCATTAAAAGAAGATGGAAGGAATGCACAGAGTCACTGTACCAAAAAGTATTGGGAAAAGTTCAACCATTTCAGGAGGCAGCATATGATCAAGAAGCGATGGTACTGAAGGAAGAAGTACAAGCTGCACTGAAGGCATTGGTGAAAAACAAGGCTCCAGGAATTGACAGAATACCAATCTGGACGTTTCAACAAATGGATGCAGTGCTGGAAGTGCTCACTTCTCTATGTCAAGAAATTTGGAAGACAGCTACCTGGCTATCCGACTGGAAGAGATCCATATTTGTGCCCATTCCAAAGAAAGGTGAAACAACAGAATGTGGAAATTATCAAACAATATCATTAATATCACATGCAAATTTTGCTGAAGATAATACAAAAGCGATTGCAGCAGTACATTGACAGGGCACTGCCAGAAATTCAAGCAAGATTCACAAGAGGATGTGGAAAGAGGTATATCATTGCTGATGTCAGATGGATCTTCGCTGAAAGCAGAGAATACCAGAAAGATGTTTACTTGTGTTTTATTGACAATGCAAAGGCATTCAATTGTGTGGATCATAACAAATTATGGATAACATCACAAAGAATGGAAACTCCAGAACACTTAATTGTGCTCATGCAGAACCTGTACACGGACCAAGAGGCAGTCATTGGAATAGAACAAGGGGATACTGTGTGATATGAATACGTACTTATTCAATCTATATGCTGAGCCAATAATCCAAGAAGCAGACTATATGAAGAAGAATGCAGCATCAGGATTGGAGGAAGACTCATTAACAACATGCGATATGCACATGATACAACCTTGCTTGTGGAAAGAGAAAAGGACTTGAAGCACTTAACTGATAAAAATCAAAGACTACAGCCTTCAGTATGGATTACACCTCAACATAAAGAAAACAAAAATCCTCACAACTGGACCAGTAAGCAACAACATGAAAATGGAGAAAATATTGAAGTTGTCAAGGATTTCATTTTACGTGGATCCACAATCAATGCCCACGGAAGCAGCAGTTAAGAAATCAAATGACATATTGCATTGGGCAAATCTGCCCCAGAAGGACTCTTTAAAGTGTTGAAAAGCCCCATAAAACAAAACGAAACTAAATGGGCACACCAGCCCAGGGGCAAGGACGAGAAGGCAGGAGGGGACAGGAAAGCTGGTAACGGGAAACCCAAGGTCGAGAAGGGGACAGTGTTGATGTGTCATGGGGTTGGCAACTAATGTCACAAAACGATATGTGTACTGTTTAATTAGAAACTAGTTTTCTCTGTAAATCTTCATCGAAAATACAATAAAAAATAAAGTGTTGAAAAGCAAAGATGTCACTTTGAGGACAAAGGTGTGCCTGACCCACGCCATAGTATTTTCAATAGCCTCACATGCATGCAAAAGCTGAACAATGAATAAGGAAGACCAGAGAAGAATCAATGCTTTAGAATTATGATTTTGCTGAAGAATACTGAATATACTATGGACTGCCAGAAGAATGGATAAATCTGTTTTGGAAGAAGTACAGCGAGAACGCCCCTTGGAAGCGAGGATGGCGAGACTTTGTCTCATGTACTTTGAACATATTGTCAGGAGGGACCAGTCCCTGGAGAAAGACATATACTTGGTAAAGTAGAGGGTCAGCAAAAGAGAAGAAGACCCTCAACGAGATGGACTAACACAGTGGCTGCAATGATAGATGCAAGCATAGCAACAATTGTGAGGATGGTGGAGGACTGGGCAGTGTTTGGTTCTGCTGTACGTAGGGTTGCTATGAGTCGGAACCGATTCAATGGCACCTAACGAAAACAGGCAATAAAAACCGTAACTTTTGGGGTTCTCTTTTCTGTCCAATAGAAAGTTATGTGCAGCTTCACTGAATCTACAAGTTAACATATAACTCCACAGAGTCTGAGCTCTTAATTCATTTATAAATTATACAAAAAGGTCTGTACTAAAGTCAAACAAAGGAATGTTACTCTAGATAATTAAATAATGCTTCAGTGGGCCGGTTAAAAAATGCTCCAGTATGACATTAAATGCACACACTGCACTCTTTTTGCCGTGTATCCAAGTTTTAGAGAATACTCCTTACCACAGCCTATTATATAAGTACTTTTGTTATCTTCATTTAATTTGGGAAAGTTAAGAAAAATAAATCAGATTTAAATATGCTAAGTCAGATATTTCATAAAGCAGTAAAAAGACCTGAGTTTGACCAAGTCGCCTATGTCTATACAGTATCCCTCGCTTTTCTAAAGTTTTCTTTATGCCACTTCGCTTTAACATTAGTACCTGTTTTCGCTAACCTTAAGAAATCTGAAGAGGATTTTTGCTTTTACTAAAAAAGGCGAAAAGTGAAAATAGCGTTCAGCAGAAGAGCCATACCCGTTCTCACTCCTGAGTAAGCAAGATGCTTGGTGAAGTGTATATGCCAATGAGTTCGCCGCCCGTTTTACACAGCGGCTTGACCAAGCTGCTCCTTTCAAACTCCTCAGCTCTTGTTGAACAACCCAGCCACATCCAATCAAATGCCCGGTGACGTATAAACTCACTATGCATCACGGGGTCCCATCCTAGCCCGTCCCGGGTGCATTTGTCTAACTGTAGGGCTCATCCCTCGGTGCGCACAGTTAATGTAAATCCCGCTCTTCTGCGGAATTCAAACCCTGGCCCTTCCACCCAGCCCCATGAGCTATTGCCAGCTAGGCTACGGGGGTCGCCATCATCACCACCACCACCTCTCAGCCTTCCAGTGTGCTCGCTGTCTTCTTGATTCTGGTAACTGAAACTACACTGCACATACATTATTTTTACTTTATGTAGGCTGTGAATTTATCATATCATTCCTGCTTTTACTGTATGTGTTATTTTAGGTTTTATGTGTTATTTTGTATGATTTGGTGGGTTATTTTTTGGGCTTGGGTACACTCAAAAAATTTTCCCATATAAATTAATGGTAATTGCCTCTTGGCTTTACGCCATTTTGGCTTATGAAATGTTTCATAGGAACAGTGTACTTTTGGATAATGGGGGGAACCTGTATTCCCATCTATAAACTGAGAGTAACTATATTTAGGCATATATGATATCCCATACTGCTTCTTATTTATTACCTGACTTTTGCCTTACTTTTCTTTGTTGACTAATTTGTAGTTGTATTTTATCTGTGATTTTTATAGACTATGATAAATTCGATTGGTAGATGGACTGGATGCTAATATAGAGTTATATCTATGAAGATTTAACTTTTATACTTATGTGTATTTCTCTCTCAAATTGTAAATTAGTTACTAATCACATGACTCTTCACTTCCGCAAGACTCTGGGGCACTTAACCCAGCTGGTTATTGTACATATTTTATAAATGAGGCCATTATATGTGGCTTAACTTTAATATGAAAAGACTCCTTAATGGCTATTGCCTACATCCCTAAACCAGTCGGTCAATTCACAAGTATGTATTATTGGTCAAGAGACAGCAAAACCTTGACACGTAAGTTTTCTAAAGATGCAACCCATCATCACTCTTAAAAAAGCAGGTCCAAATACCTGCTTATCAGATTTTATATATTTGGGATAAAGTACGATAGTATGAAGAGACATAGACCTTCTTCTGATACGAAAACAATCTTTTATGGTCTTTTATACAAGTTTTTGGTTTTGCTTAACTAATTCTATTATTCTTATATAAGTTGAAGCCCTTTAAGTTCTTTAGATCAGTAATTAAATGTTAAATTATTATTATTGTAACTTGAAGTTCTGATTTACCATTTACTGCAAAATCTGTAGGACTCAATTTTCCATAGTCAGTTTTTGTTGCTGTCATTCTTGTTGTTTTTGTTGAAAATAGAGATAATAAAGAAGGATTAAAATCCTGGGCCTGGATACATGGTTTATTATAATTAGGAAAAATCTGTCAGCTCTTCTGAAACATAAAGTACTATCAATTCCCAGAATTATGTTTAAACCACTTAACCCTGCTGATATGCAAAATAGCCAGTGCAAAGTAGATGAGTTCAGAGTTTTATATATTTCTCCATAGGAATTCTTATGTATCTGTGGGAATACCTGAGTCAGGTCTGTCCGTGAATACACTTATTTGGCTCTCTTTTAATTCTATAAATATCACATAGCTCTCCAGGCATTCTCAAGAGCTGTAGTTATTTAGGCTCACTCATTTCTTTAATACTAGCTTGATCCCAAACCTCAAATACAGCTAAATTCAGCATCCCTCCTATATTGCTGAAGAATTTCTAAGGGCTTACATTTCCTCAAGTCTGGTTCTGTCCCTATTTCTGGTTTAACATGAATTTTATTTTTTAATGTTTGTCCAATTGTAGCTCTTCTTTATTCTCAGTCCTAAGACAACCCAAATAGGAAACAGATTCCCTATTCCTTTAATCTCTCGCACCTACCCTAGCTAGGTGCCACAAATACAAGGCAGTGAATGTAGCTTGTCTTTCTGAAGGATTGGAATAACACAAAACTGAGTATTAGAGATCTGAGAATTCTCTATGTCATCCTTGCCTTTTTTCTTCCCAGGTCTCAGTTATCCAGCATTTTGTGGGCCCCTTGTATCTCTTTCTCAAATTACTCACTTCTCCCCACTTTCTACCCATTCCTGGTCTCTATCATCCCTCTCCAAATTCATCTTTCATTATGAAAGAAATTTAATTTTTTTCTTTTTCTCACTCTTTTGTTTCTCAGACCTTTGCTTCTTAAGCTATGATGACCTACCAAAATGCTTTGCTAAACAAAAGAGTTTTCTCCCTAAAATAAATTTTTGCCACCAGAGAGAATGGGAAGGCCTAGCATATACCAAATAGAGTTCTTGAAGAAGCACCTAGGGAGAATGGGAGAGAAGCAACATTCAGAAAACTAAGGGTGAAGATTTTCCAGAATTTAAGAAAGACACTTTACACACTGGCAGGATAAATAAAAAGACGTTATTCAGACATGTAATGCAGAAACCACAGAACATCAGACGAAAGAGAAAATTGTAGTAGTGATGGAGAGAAACTTATCTACAAAGGAATGACACGCAGAGTAACCATAGATACCTAAGACCATGACAGAATACCTTCCAAGGCTGAAGGAAAGTAACTGTCAACCTATAATCCTATGCTAAGCTAACAATCACTCAGTAGTTAGGGCAGAATAACGACATACATATACATATACTTACTAAGAGACTTTAATACCTACAGATCCTTACTCTAAGAACTGTAAAGGAAGAAAACACATTCAGATGATGCAACAGATGCAAGAAAGCACAGGAAGAAGTGAAATGGGTAAAACATCTTAGAAAAATCTACATAAGTATCAATCCTAAAAGCAACAGGAACAACAATTAAAAAAACCAATTTGATGGGATTTAGAACAAGTTGAAATAAAATAGTAGGCATGGGATTTTATATGGGATGGAGGCTGCTTGGAGAGAAGTTAAATTGTTCTAGATCTTTGGTTGAATAAAGATACGTTGAAAATTTTAGAATTATTTAAAAACCTTAAAAATTTAACTATGGACGTTACAAATTTGAAGATAACCAAGAAAATAATAGGAATTAAAAAAAAAAACTCATTGCCATTGAGTCGATTCTGACTCATAGTGACCCTATAGGAATAGAATGTAGTAAACTGGAAAGGGGGAAAGAAACAACAAAATAAAACTTGATTAGTCAAATGCAAGGCATGATAGGAAAAAAAGGAGCCAAGGAAATCTATAATGAACAGATGGAGATCTTCCTTTTTTCATTTTGTTCAATTATATTTTTGATTTTTTTCCGTTGCATTTATTCTGTTTTCTTCCTCAAGAACACAAAACGTGCGTATGAGAGATTTTGTTGTGTCTTCCATATCTATTTTTTCTCTTTGCTTAGTTTTTTTAAGCCATTATCTCACATCTCTGATTTTTTTTTTCCAGCAGTGTCTGTTACCCTTTTATTTCTGATCTCCATGTGATCGTGATTTTTGTGATGGTATTATTATTCCCATCCGTTTTCTTCCTAAGCTCTGCCAGCTCATTTTGCGTCTAGTTCCTTGAGCCCATGTCTCTCTCTCTCCTTATCCCAGAGGATGTATATGCACGTGTGCGTATATAAATATTTTAAGATTCTATTCTGATCTCCCGCATAGTATAATCTGTTTGGAGAAAGGTGTGTATGCATACACATGTGCACACACACACGTGCATACACAGAATATGTATACCACATACCCCTTGCTGTCGAGTCGATTCCGACTCACAGCGACACTATAGGACAGAGAAGAACTGCCCCATAGAGTTTCCAAGGAGTGCCTGGTGGATTCAAACTGCCAACCTTTTCATTAGCAGCCATAGCACTTAACCACTATGCCACCAGGGTTTCCATATGTACCATATAGACAACAGTTAAACAACAGTATGTCTCTATTTTGACTCGTTATAGTATCATTTCTGATATGTCGTAGTCATCTACCTTTTTATGACATGTTCTCTTTCCTCCTGTTTTTCTTGTGTTTTATTCTGGCCCCTTTCTGATTATTTCTCAGTTTGGAATAGAGTAACTGCAGGACTAGTGGCGGGTAGGGGCCAGGGAGTACACTGGAAGAGCAACTGGATTACAATTGTTGCTTTATTACGGGCGCTTTGCCCATGGACTGACTCTACTCCAGACTAAGAGAAGTTGCACTGGTTTTTTGCCATATGATATAATTTTCTGGTATGTTTACCTGTGGCTGAGCTTTCCCTATTTATTCTTGAGCTTATAAAAACAGACAGCTCAGGGCTGCCTATCATCCAAATGGTTGCCTCACATGCCACATCGATAGCCTGCTGCTTACAAAAATGGTGTGTCTATGCACTGCTGGTTCAACACCTCTTCCCCTGCCACGATATCAAAAGTGCTTTGAAGAGACTCTTCAATCAGCTTATACACTGCAGCTTCTTCTTCCAATGGAGGCAGTGGCTGTTTTGCCCTTTAGGATGTTCCACTATCTGAGAGAATTCCATGCCCGGCCAGCCCTGTCCCAAATGTGCTGAGCAGGAATCCTCTTCTGACATCCCCCTTCATGTGGCACAATATTCCCAGGCTTTCTTCATATGGTATTGCTCAGCATTCCAGGTGTTTTCCATTTTCCAACATCATTAAAGCTGCACTTCTTGCTATTTTCAGTTGATTTCAGGGAGGAGAGGCAGCCGAGCTGTTTTTATTTATTGGTTTCAACTGGAAACCTCTGCCAGCCCAGCCTTTGATAACAATCTTTCCTCCTGCTACACACAGAACTGTCCCATAGGGTTTCCAAGGAGCAAGTGGTGAATTCGAACTGCTGACATTTTGGTTAGCAGCTGAGCTCTTAACCACTGCGCCACCAGGGCTCCATATCTATAATAGTTTTATAGATTTACCCCTTTATTCTGTGGTAATGGAAAAGGATTTCTCAGAAAACTTCCTTAAAGATGGGAAAATGCCCCTTCTTTTTTAAAAAATGAGACATTAATACTTCCTAGCATTAATATTCCCTTTCCACAGTATAACATGGTTCTTAACAATTGTCTTACATGATAATGGCTCCTAGGAGATTTTAATGTTGTTTTATAAGCAGGGTTCAGGAATTTGATCAAGAGTGTTTAAAATTAAATGTATTTATTAATTACTATGCAATTTATACTGCTAAAATTAATCTACCCTTAACAATTTAAAGATACACCATGTTTGGGGATGACTGGCATTTGAAATGTGGAGGGATAAAACTTATTTCAGTTATTTTATACAATCAGCTTCACAGTTATACACATTATTTTGAAGTCTCGTATGGGTAAAGTGGGATTTTAGGTTACGTAGTTTTTATCACACAGTACAAATAGAAAAAAAATTTAAATTATGGTAAATATATATGTAACCACACACTGGCCATTTCAACCTTGTTCACATGTACAATTCAGTAACATTAATTATATTCATCATGTTGTTCAACCATCACCACTGTCTGTTTCCAGATTTTTCCATCACCTTTAATAGAAGCTCAGTGTCACCTACAAAATTTAGAAAAAAATTTTACTGAAATAAGTTATTCTAAGACAACTTACATCAGGACCAGAACTTAAATCTATTAAAACTCAACAGTAGTTGCCAATTGCTGCAAATACCTATGTGAACAAAAGCCCTAAAGGTGTTTTTCATTCTGATCAGTGGTCAAGATCTTAGCTCACAAAGGACTCTTACTGAACTCACTTCGTGTCCTCTCCTTGGTACAATGGCTCTTTCAACCTATTGCAGAGCTTGGACAGACTCTGAGCAATCGTTCTCTATCTAGTACTCTACTGTCCTGCAGAGGTTGGTGTGTTTAAAGATGTCCAGTCTTGCTTGGTACACAGCTCTACTCTGTGTAAGCAAAGGCATGTTATGCTTAGTGCAGGTGATGTTTCCACCTTGGAAGGCAACTCTTGTTTGCAATTGCTGATCTTCTCCATTTCAGACTCTAGCAGATTAGTATGGAAATGCTTCCTGTTTACATCTATCTTCCTGAAGGAAAGACTTTATTTATTTAGATTTTTTTTCTTACCCTGACCATAACCATATTTTTCAAGCCTAATTAATCAGGTGAACAATATGAGAAACACAATTGGTATTGATTATAAACGTTGTTATAGTTAAGAAGTTGTCTTATGCCTTAAGCTACCTATTTTTGGGAAAAGTGATTTAATTCTCTAGTTTGGTCATAATCTAACATTCATGGTCACATTTAGGAGAATCAATGTCTTTATAATGTTGAATTTCCCATCATTTCCATTTTTCAAGTCTTTTTTTATCCTTCTCCATTTTTGGTTGTTGATGTTTTCCATTCACATTAGTGTTGTGCATGTCTTTTTCAATTTATTCGTAGGTATTATATATTTTGTTGCTACTGTATTTGAGATCCTTTTGTTGTTGATTATTATAAGTCTAACAGTTAATATTTGTATGGGGAAAAGCTATCAGATTTTATCAATTTTGTAATATAATGTAGAACATTATATTTTCCATTTGCTATCTTTGTGATATTTAAGAAAATAGAATATGCTATATGTGTAGCAATGTATTTATATATCAAACAATGTATTCTATTACCCTCTTAATATGATTTTTCTTCATTTTCTAAGTGCTATTGTGTGTTCATCCAATGGGTACTATTGAACCACGCCGCCACCAAACACAACCAATGTGCACTACAATTATGTTGTTTTCTCTGCTGCAACCTCTTTTTGGCTTTTATTTTGAGTTCTGGTAAATACTTTCGACACACATTTACTTCCAAAGTTTTTCTACCATTGTGTTCTACCTACTGCAAAGGAACAAGGGCAGAGGGTCAGACTTTAAATTAGAATGCAAATTTTCTGGCAACTTTTGATACCTCCAGGGAAATATTTGAGGAAGCAGAGACTAAAGAACATTAGGAAATTAGTAGAAGTCTTTTCACATTTTGAAGGATATCCTAAACATGGCTACAAACCTGGAAGCACTGAGCAGTTACTTAAGTACATGCATACAATGCTTCTCCATAGGAACTATAAACCAGTTGCCATTGAGTCAGTTCCTACTCATGGCAAACCCATGTGTATCAGACTAGAACTGTGCTCCATAGGATTTTCAATGGCTGTTTTCAGTCGAAAGTAGATCTCTAGGCCTTTCTTCCAAGGCGCCTCTGGGTGGACTCAAATCTCCAATCTTTGAGTTAGCTGTCAAGTCGATTCTAACTCCTGGCAACCCTGTGTATTACAGAGTAGAACTTCTTCATAGGGTTTTCTTGGCTGTAATCTTAATGGAAGCAGATCTCCAAGGCTTTTCTTCCACAGTACCACCAACCTTTTGGTTACCAGCTGAGTGCAAACCTTTTCTAACACCCGGGAACCTTATTTGGAACTATAGGAGCCCATACAAGTAAGTTCAATTAGAGCTCTAATTTCTAGGAATGTATTCCTGTGCTTCAAAAAAAAAAAACAAAAACAAAAACAAATCATAGCGACCTTATAGGACAGAGTAGAACTGCCCCATAGAGTTTCCAAGGAGCACCTGGTGAATGCAAACTGCCGACCTTTTGGTTAGCAGTGGTAGCTCTTAACCACTACACCACCAGGGTTTCCTTTCCTGTGCTAGACTGGGTAAATGTGCATAATTTTTTTAATTGGCTCTTTAATCTCTCTTGTTAGATCTAATATGTTTTCCAATTAATGCTTTTTTTTTTTTTTTATAATCACATAATCTACAAACAACGATGACTTTATCACTTCCACTACTCCTACCTCTTAATTTTCTTATCCAAGTGCACTGGTTAATTCTTGCCAATTAAGTCTTTTTCATGAGAATGAGGATGATTCCACATTCTTCATGTTGATGTAACTTGAGACAGCTTAAAAAATAATAACATATCATCATATAACTATTTTATGAAGAGTTTTAACATCAGAAACTGCTTAATTGAATAAAATGTGTTTTTTGGGCTTTATGAGAGGTACTGTATTTTTTTCTTGGAACTAATATGTTGGATTATGGTAATAATTTGTCTAAGGTTGCCAGGTGCTACATTTCTAGGTCATTGCTTATTGATCATGGTGAACTGGTATAATCCATAATTTTCAGGCTGAAAAGACTTTGGTTTCTTTCTTTCTTTTGGATAGATCTGACATACCAAAAGTTCTTATTTTTTACACATCTTGTTATGGTCACTCAAATCCTTCCTGTGACTGTAAACTTGTGGATTTTTGTTTAAGTCGGGACCTCAGTACTAGAGAGCTTCCTTTCCAGACACAGCAACACTGAAATCCTTAATCAAATTCATCTGAATTCTATTTCTCACTTCAACATTTACTCATTTAAGCTCAGAAAGTAGTTTTTCCCTCACAGTGATTTAGTCATTAAAAGAACAGAGAAAAATCCTATGATCCTTACAATAACTATAATAAATGGAGAGAAAATGGCCTACAAATGTCCTTAATTAGAAGTTATCCTGTATCACTTGCCTTGCTTTGTATGCTACAGCTGTTAAGCTTTGATATGATAGAACACTTTCATAGCATACCACTCTTCATCTATATATCTTTTACTTTTATGAGTTATCTACTGTACAAAGATGGCTCTTTTGATAATATAATCTGGGTGAGTTGAAGTGAACTGATTGGTACTGGTTGTTACACTAATCTAAAAGGAATATATAAAATTATGTAAAAGTTTGGGAGTGTTAATCCATTCATTTAATAATTATTGTCCAGCTTTTGTACTAGGTTCTGGGATACTACTGTATATCGCCAAAATAGAACTGTGTTCAGAAAATGACTTAAAATTTTTTTTTTCTATTTAAAATGACTGAGGGTAGGCTATTTGGGCCATAATAAGCAGATTCTTTTATACTGTTTCAAGTGATGGACGGTTTGTTTTTTAACAATGAAATATGTATCAATAAGAAAGACAGAAATGCTGGGTTCTCAGGGATACCCAGGACTAACTGTTTAGAATTCAAGGCAGCTCTAGGAATGTGGATATTATTTTGTCTGTTCAGCAGCCCAGTTTATATGGCCCTTCTCTCTAGGGCTAAATTGTCCAATTGGTGTGCACAACACCCGAGGTGGCCTGCATGTCTGGGTTACAGGTGTGCCTTTTGGAGGGCTGTGTAGGGCCTGGGTGGCTGCAGCCTCACACAGGTGAAGGCAGCCTCCTACATTTACCCTCTTGGGGCTCAAATAGCATCCCTTTCCAAGGAAGGCACAGAGTGCTACCTTGTACAGGATTTGACAACTCTTTTGATCTCCTATCTTTGCTTTTCACTGTCTGTCTCTCCATGCCCAACCTCATAGTTTTCTGAACAAATTCTCATTTGTACCCTCATTGGGCAGTCTTCTTTTTTTTTCCAGTCAGCCTAAGATTTGCTGGCTTTGAATCAGGGGCTAATCGTTAGCCTCCCTTTAAGGCAAACTAGCACTCTGATGACTAAAGCTAGCATTAAGCTGAGAAAAAGAAGAGATAAAGCAAACTCCATCTAATGATTTTCTCATTTTGACTTGTGAACTGCTTGGTTACAAGCAAAGATTAGACAGTTGAGCCTTAACCTCACCACATTTTTTCTTCCTAGGGTACCTGGTAGTGCAATCTATATTGTTTCCTGACACAGATGTCTAGGGCAAAATCAGTAAAGCAAGTATGAAGGATGGAATGCACATATATCTAAAACATTTGCCCTGGCAGGCAAAGTAAACCGTGCGAGGAAAGGGCGGAGCTGGTGTGATTGGTGGAAAGGGCACTGAACAAGGCTGATAACATCTTGGCTCTCTTCCCAGCTCTGCTGCCTTATTGCCATGAGACCTCAGGCCAGTTATGTTGCCTCATTGAACTTTGGTTTCCTCATCCCCAAATGGCATAATAATACTTTCCATAATTGCCCCAAAGGAATGTTGTGAAAACAATAGGAAAGTGGGTTGAATACTTGAAAAAGCTACAGGGCATTCTTACGATGTGAAAGAATGATCTTGGGTTTAAGATGAAAGGGTTAAGGACCTTTAAGATCAGTATGAAATTTGGGTCAACTGCTGAAATTGCTACCATTTCTGTGGTTTTCTTTCTTTCTTTCTTTTTTTTTTTTACCATTTCTGTGTGTATTCTAAAATTCTGTACTATTTCATATGTATAAAACTCCTGGCGACCCCGTGTTACAGAGTAGAACTGCTCCACAGGGTTTTCTTGGCTGTAATCTTTACGGAAGCAGATCAACAAGCCTTTCTTCCATGGTGCCGCCGGGCGGGTTCTAACTTCTTAGTAGTCCAGTGGAAACTGTTTGCACCACCCAGAGACCTTTTCATATTAAAATCTTGATTTAAAGTGACCATGTTTGCTCTCAAATGTAAGATTTACTTCTTTTAAAATTTCTTTAATATAACCTAAATAGTTTCAGGGACAAATATTTTCTCAGCAGAACTCTGACTGTACTTGTAATGAAGACCAATGGGAAAATGGGCTTTATTTAAGAGAAGTTTCTCTACCACAACAATATTTTTATTTTTTTCCCATACAAAAATTTATACACACACTGTTATGTGACCCTAATTACTCTCCCTATACTGTGACAGCACACTCCTCCTTTCCACCCCTGATTCCCCATGTCCATTCATCCAGCTCCTAACCCTCTCTGCCTTTCCATCTCACCTCCGGACAGAAGCTGCCCCTTTAGTCTCTTTTATCTACTTGAGCTAAAAGGCACACTCCTCACAAGTATCACTTTATGTCCCACAGTCCAGTCCAATCCCTGTCTGAAGAGTTGGCCTCAGAAATTGTTTTAGTCCTAGGCTGATAGACAATCCGGGGGCCATGCTTTCCAGGGTTCCTCCAGTCTCAGTCAGACCATTAAGTCTGGTCTTCTTACTAGAATTTGAGTTCTACACCCCACCTTTCTCCTGCTCCATCCAGGACTCTGTTGTGTTCCCTGTCAGGGAGGTCACTGGTGGTAGCTGGGCATCATCCAGTTCTTCTGGTCTCAAACTGATGAAGTCTCTGGTTTATGTGGCCCTTTTCTGTCTCTTGGGCTAATACTTTCCTTGTGTCTTTGGTGTTCTTCATTCTCCTTTACTCCAGGTGGCTGGGTCCAACTGATGCATCTTAGACGGCAGCTTGCAAGCGTTTAAGACCCCAGATGCCACTCACCAAAGTAGGATGCAGAACATTTTAATAAGCTTTACCACAACAATGTTTTTGAATATATATTCCATTATCTGAATCATGCCAATGTCTAACTTTTATACAATCTTCATTTCAATTTATGAGTTAAAAAAATCAACTATCTAGGCAAACAAAAGGAAGTAAGCATAAAACCTAATAATTTTCTTTAGCTGAATCTCAGATGCAGAGAAAGTATATTTTATAAAATGACTATATTTAATCCATGATTATAATATGGAGGTCTGAACCCTTAGCAACCATAAAAACGAGATTCTATAAGTTATTTTCTTTCAGTCCTTTTTTATTCCCTAATTAATAGAAAAAAAATTATTGGTTTTTATTTTGGCAAAGTTATGAACAAATCCAAAATACTTAATGGATATTGTTCATCCTCACTCAATTAGCACAGAGCAAGTAAAATGCTAATCATCCCATTAAACAACTACATTTTTCTTTGCTTCAATTGCAATCTCAGTAATATATTTCTGATTAATACAATTAGAAAAGCATTAGTTATGACTTAATTTATTCAGTTTGATTCTCAAATATTTAAACACATGGGGTCTCTAGTGGACAGAAAGCAATAAAAGGAATACTTGGTGGTAATAAACTTAGAACAAAAGAGTTAAATGAAATTTAGTTGTGGCTTACTACTGTAATCAATATCTTACTATTATAGGTTTAATTTCCGTTCCATATCATATAATTAAACTTTTTAGATTTCTGCAAGGGTACTTCTCTGTTGCAGGGCTTACCTGCCTCCTGAGGAAATACCAGTTGATAACCTGGGTTTGAAAAGGAAAAGACTCGGTGTTTCTTGAGCTCTGAGTATTTCACCTCTCTTGGCTTTGCAAATGTGCTAGGACCCGAAGGCATCCCTGAGACTTCAAGATGACTCACTAGGAAATTTGGCTTTTAAACAGAAAGAGACCAGAATCACTTGTTACTGTTGGCAGAGAGTGACCTAAAGGAGAAATTTTTAAAAATAAACTTAAAAAACACTCAAATAGTGCTTGCTATGTACCAAGCACTTTTTCCAAGCTCTGTAGAAGCATTAATTCATTTAGTTTAATCCTCACAACAACTTTGTTGTTGTCAGGTGCCATCAAGTGGACTTTCGACTCATAGTGACCCCATGTGACAGAGTAGAACTGCCGCTGTAGGGTTTTCTAAATTGTAATCTTTATGGGAACAGATTGCCAGATCTTTCTCTCTTGAAGTCGCTGGGTGGGTTCAAACTGCCAACCTTTTGGTTAGCATCAACTGTTGTGCTACCAGGACTCCTTTAAACAACTCTACGAGGTACTATTATCATCTACTGCTTAGAAGGAAATGGAGTCACAGGGAACTTAAATACCTTTTTTGGTCAAAGAGCGATTAGGATTCAACCCTAGGCTGTCTGACCTCAGAGGCTGTGGCTGCCTCTCTACATGGCTGGCAATAAACAGGGCTAATGGCTGTACCAGCTAGAGCTGCTTTTCTGGAACAATAAACGAAGTAGTCACATTTTACTTCAGGGGAGAACTAGCCAGTCTTAAATACTGTGGTGATCTTGATGAACATGATACACTGAAAGAAGCAGGGTTAAAATTAAGGGCGATGCCAGTGATTGTGGGTTTCCAGAAATCTATGCCAGCCAAACGCATCTGTACGTAGACTTCAGATTTATCTTAAGAGATGAATTCACTGATTTCTGTGATGTTACTACTCCTCTCTTAGTTTTATAATAAACTTTCTTAAAAAAAAAAAAAATCCTTGCCTGGGAAGAATAGTCCCTTGCTAGGCCAGTAACCACCACCACCATTCTGACAACTGTCGTTATGCTTGAGCCCACTGGCGCAGGACCAGACAGTGTTTCATTCTGTTTTACATAAGCTTGCTATGTACTGACTCCATGACACCTAACAACAAGGCCAGCAAAGTTACATAAACGAGCTATGTCTAGACTGGTGGTATGGTGGTGGCAGCTTTGTAGACAACCAGTTGAACTGCAAAGAAAGAGAGATGAAAACTTAGTGGGGTCAGAGACAGAAAACACTACAATTTTTGCTTCCTGAGCGTTCAGGGATTTCGTTTGCTTGCGTAGGTTTTGCTTTTTTTTCAACAAGTGAGCTTTATCTTTTATTTAATGCGCTGCTCCAGTTTGCACTTCAAGTTTATCTGAAGCATCTAAAAAAATGTTACAACATCATTAACTTTCACATTAAATATCAAATTAGCCAGAGAAGTTGACTAACTTGTAAGTACTCCAAAAAACAAAGTATTAAAAAAACAAATTTGAACTTGGTGATTCCATCCAGTGAACTGTTTAATGGGATGTAAGGGAATCTCTTATGTGCCAGACACCATGCCAAGCATTTTACACAGTTATCCCATTTAATCTCACAGCCTTGTGAAGTGGTATTGAATCCAGTCTCAGGGCTGAAAAAGCAAGCCCACAGACGGTATGAGTCTCACAGTTAATAAAAGGCCTTAGTGGGACTATAAATTTATGTGTTTCAGGCTCCACGTTACATAGCACTATCTTCGAGACCATCCAAGGCACGAGTACCTTGGTAAGAAGGTACCAAATCTGCTTGCAATTAAGCGATGGTTCAGTACCACTGCATCTGACATACAAGTATTTCCAGCAGTAATAGTGTATCCAGCCACTTTCTGCGTTGAAAAAGAAACACCCACACCCAGACGTTGGAAAAATATGGCATAGATAAGGAACGAGGCTAATTTAACTAGTAGGAAGAAGCAGTTTTTGAACAAAGGGTAGAGCACGACATAAGAGGTGGATTAAACTCTAGACACTGCCTATTGAAGCTGGTTGGGCTGCAGCGCTCCAAGGCCTATTAATGGCTGCAGGTAAGTCTTTTCAGCCCCGCCTGGAAAACAGAAAAAGCTATACAGCAGGACTACCCCAGTGCTCACCTTCAGATGTGAAGGCAAGTCCTATTATAGGGATAGACATATATCCATAACACACTGACAGTATGTCTGTATAGAAAAGACGGGGGGCGGGGGGCGGTGAGCTGAATTAATCCAGGAAGGAAATACACTGTGTTCCCTGAGGGTTTATTTTGGGAGAAAATTACTCCCCTCTTCGTGATACCCTTTTATGTCCAGGTACATCACCCTTCATTATCGATCCCCAGGGCAGAACGTTATTGGAGGCCCTTACTCGTTTCCCAGGCCCCAGCGGCGTAGCAAGCGCTGTGGTCCCCAGGCGGCAGGGGAGGGGGTGACGCAGGAGGCGATCCAGGGCTGAGGTCCCGGCGCGGGGGCAAGAGGGAGGGAGCACGGATACCTCGCCGATTTCGCCGCGGGCCAATCAGAAGGCTCAGTATTTCCTTGGCGCGGGGAGGGGGAGACGGCGGGGGTGTCGCGGGGCGCCTACAGACTTCCTCCAGTCCCCGCGCAGCGCCGCCGGCGGAGTTCCGAGCGAGCGCGCCGAGTCGCCGCGGGTCTCGACGCGCCCGCCAGTCCCGGAGTTCCTCTGCGGCTCCCCCTCCCTCTCGGCCCGCCCCCTTCTTCGGCCCACACTGCGCCCGCCCTCCTTCGCGCGGGCTCCTGGTCTCTGGCCGCAACGCGCGTCGCCGGGGCGCTCTTTGGCTGGTGTCCGGGGGCCTGCGGGGGCGGCGCCGGCGGGGCGCCTCACCCCGGGCTGGCAGCGGTAATGCTGTTGCCGTTGCCGGCTGTGCGGCCAGACGGGCAACTGGCGGCTGCGGCAGGAGCCAGAGCGCGCTCGGCGGGACGCCGCCCTCACCTGC
>NW_004444111.1:3762057-3764767 GCF_000243295.1 Trichechus manatus latirostris
AGCCACAGCGTGCTGCAGTTTGCGGCCCTTCTCCGCAGGGGCGCCGCGGCGCGCAGCCGGCGCCTCTCCCCACCTGCAGCCCCTCCTCCCGCCGCTGTCTGGAGATAGAACGCGCGTCTGCGCCCTTTCTCGGCCTCCTCTGGTCCTTTCGTCCCCGGCTCCCCTCCTCCCCCGGCCGGCGGGCTCTCGCCTTCCTCCATCCCTTCCTCTTCGTCCTCTCCAGCCTCCCCTCCCCCGACTCTGCAGCCTCCCAGTCGTTCCGTCTGCTCTCTTCCCTTTCCTCCTTCCCACTCGGGCCCTCTCCCCCGGAGTGTCCCTGCGCGGACCCCGTGGCAGTCTTGGGGTTCTTAACACATTCATGGAAGTTTAGGGCCTGGACGGTGCCCCCGAGTCCGGCCTGAGAACGCATCCCGAGCTGCTGGCCGGGAAGAGGAAGATGTCTGTGCTCAGGTGGATGATGCGGGTGTCCAATCGCTCCCTCCTCGCCTTCATCTTCTTCTTCTCCCTCTCCTCGTCTTGTCTGTACTTCATCTATGTGGCTCCGGGCATCGGTAAGCACCGAGACACACCCTCACCTCCTACGGTCACCCCGAAGGAAACGGAGGATGTTACTTTCTGGGATTTGGAACCTCTATAAACAGGGGCCCTCAGCATTTTATTTGAAATGTGATTTCAGACGTGTCAAATAAACTGCCTTGGGGCATGGCTGTAGTATGTGAGTTTTGTTAATAATGCACGTTTAAATAAAGACTGCATTAAATGGGCATAGCATAATTAGGTGTGATCGCCCTGGGTGCCCTGGTCGTTCTTTTGATCTATTCAAGACAGTTGGATCCATTTAGTATCAAGTCTTTGGGTCAGTGCTTAACCGTCATTTTCTTAAAACACCCTCAGATACAATAACTGGTTGTAAAAATATGACGTAGAAATCATCAGCAGGGAATGTGACTGAGTTCAAGAATGTGTTCTAGGTCACTTTTTTAGAATGGGGTCAGTGAACATTTGTGCCACACTTGCGGTGTTTTTAGGGGATGGATTGTCTTGTAAAAAGAACGCTTCTTTCGTCAGTCTGTTTGGGTCTGATCTTCACGGGCAGGTTGCTTCTGCTACCTGTTAGGATGACTTCGGAGATACAGTAACAATTAAGACAACAATTATGTAAGAATTTGTAGTTTAAAAATTTAACCTTCCTTTTAGAGTTTTTTGGCTTTTGGTCCAAAATACAATTTTCGTATAATCTGTTTGAATTGGTTTCTTTATTAAATATCCTAATCCCTCCCCCTCTTGGTTCAAAAGGAACCAATACGACATTATTCTAATAAAAAATAGGAACTTCATCTGGGTATTAAAATACATGCTATTTCCAAAACTTTTCTGAGTTTTTACTGGTTCTTGTGTATTTAATGTTAAATTGCTTAGTAACAATCAGCTTCTCCCGTCATTTTTTTTAGGCACTCTTTTGAGCCATTTTACACCTGAGTTGAAATATAACAGCTCGTACAGAGTGAAAGCACTTGCAGAATTTTGAGATGAAATTATTATCAGGGCATTGTCTTATATGATAATGGATGATTTTAATGAATTTTGGAGGGGTAGGAAGAAGGAAACTTGTTTTTATTCTTTAAAAAAATTAAACTTTTTCTTGATTAAACTTTTGGATATAAGTAAGAATGTACACAGCCTTGGAAACCCTGTGGGGCAGTTATACTCTGTCCTGTAGGGTTGCTATAGGGTCTCTAAGTTGGAATCAACTTGACTGCAACAGGTTTGTTTTTTTTTATTATTTGTTTTTAAAGAATGTTAAGCCCAGATATAATGCTTGAGAAGACATGAATTGTTGAAACCTTGATGTATCCCAAAATAGAAGTTTTTGAGGTGAAAGTTTGAAGGAGTATATTTTAACTCATTATTTTCCATTAATGCTGTGTTTTCTTTAGGCTCGGAACCCTTCAAGCCTGTAGTAGGAGTGACAAGTGATAGCTCAGTGGAATTCAGGGTAGTCAGCCAAGATATTCAGTGATGGCTTTTCTTAAAACCTTCTGCCATTTTGGAAGTCGTATACACTAACTCCTTACTCTATACCCATTTTTACTTTCTCATGTCATTCTTTAAAGATTGGGCATCTTTTGAGGGATGTTATTTTTTTCAGGCATTTAACTTTGAGAGACTTTGGAGAAAAATTTCTTTACACTTAAAAAACAACTTTCTTACTTCCTTGGAGAAAGGTTTTACAGTTAAGTTACTCAAAAAGATAAAGGAAACCAGAATTCCAGCTTTTACTTGATAGCCATCTGTTTTTTGTTTTGTTTTGTTTTTTTTTTGGTTAGTGCATTAAGTTATTATTTATAGATTCTTAAAATTCAGTTTATGTGAAATGCTAATACATTTTTATTTGAATGCTTATTGTTTGCCATAGAACAATCACTGCTATGTCATGATGTCATAAAAGATTTGGCAATTATAGGCAGTTCAGTTGAACTGAAATCGACTACTCTGTTCTTGTGGGTTTTATAAGTTGTAATTTGAAAAAAGTCATTAAAGCCAGTAAAAAAATGAAGACCAAAACTACAACATATTACCAACTTGTTAAACTGAATTTACTTCTAAAACCCAGTATTCTTTATTTATTTATTTTTTTAAAAATATTTTATTGTACTTCAGGTGAAGGCTTACAGAACAGATAGTTTCTCATGTAACAGTAACACACATG
>NW_004444111.1:3765632-3783362 GCF_000243295.1 Trichechus manatus latirostris
CCCCAGAGCCCTCCGTCCAGCAACTCAGTCCCTCGGGGAGTTTGGATGTGTCCATGAAACCCAGTATTCTTTAACAAAAAAAGAAAAACTCCTTATTTATTTTTTGTATCTTTAAGTGTTGGGAAGCTTTGTTCCAAAATTCAGAATTTCACCTGAAGATTAAAATTTTATCATTGGAAACAAGTGCTGTCGGTTTTTCTTAAACTGCCAGGCTCACTTTATTACTTTTTGAGAAAGTGTCCGTCAGATACATGAGTCTCAATAACCATAGTTTGTCAGTTGTTTTTTTCACGTGAAAATGGTGTTTCATGAAAAAATGTGGCTAGTTCAGCTCGCAGTGCAGCAATCAGTTGCACAAGTGCTTTTCCTCCAGACAACGCAATACTTTGGCATGCAGTAAAAATGCTTTTATGCCTACTTCCCATTTCACCACACATTTCTCATTAGTAAGAAGATACAGCCAAAACTAATTCGCTCCTTAGTTTTCATTACGTATATATATAGATTTTTCTTGAAATGATTACTATTTTTGCCTTAATTATATTTAGTAATTATATATAAAGTTATATCAAAATTTTCTTAATGGTTAAAATATATGTTGTATAAAAGTACTTTTTTTTCTGTCCCAAATAAATGTTTCAAATATGTAAAACAAAAAGTCCTTATTAATCTACCAACCTGTTCGGTAGACTTCAGTTATGTTTCCCTGCCTTTTGGTTCAGAGACTTAATTTTGTCGTGTGCCTTCCCAGGCAGCCCTTCTATCATTGTTAGTTACTACTCTTTAGTCTCTGTCTTAGTTATCTGGTGCCGCTATAATAGAAATACCACAGATGGGTGGCTTTAACAAACAAGTTTATATTCTCATAGTTCAGGAGGCTAGAAGTCTGAATTGAGGCTAGAAGTCTGAATTCAGGGTGGTGGCTTTAGGGAAAGCCTTTCTCTGTTGGCTCTGGGGGAAGGTCCTTGTCTCTTCTGAGCTTCTGCTCCTGGGTGATCTTCATGTGGCTTGTCATGTCTCTTCCCCGTCTTCTGCTTCTTAGCTTGATTGTTTAATCTCTTTTATATCTCAAAAGAGATTGACTCAAAATATACCCTATACTAATCCTGCCTCATTAACATAACAAAGACAACCTGTTCCCAAATGGGATTATAACCACAGATATAGAGGTTAGGAATTACAACACAAATTTTTGGGGGACACAATTCAATCCATAACCTTCGCCTTCACCTGTGTCTGTCCCTCCATCCTTCCCTTGCTCTCTCCTGAGCAGATGCACCACACAGTTGTAGATACTATCATTTCTTAGTTTCTGATATGTTTTCTGATGTTGCTCAGCATTTTCTTGGCGATAGGGGTCTTAATCTATAATGAATTCCATAGAACGCAAAGTTCATGATTTTAAGAATAATTTGAAACATTTCGAAATTTCTAATTCATGAGGGAAACAGGGATAGTCTTTATATTATGAACCTTAGTACTGAGGGAAACAGGTCTGTAGACACTCCCACCATCATCAAAGAAGTCCATGGACAAATTGCCCAGGCTCCATCCAGTAGAGGCAGGAGCCATGAATTGTTTCTCATTCTGTTTACCTTTGCGCATGATTGCAAAAAGTTGAGTGTAGTGTCCTTCCAAGGTTTTGACTTGACTGAATTGGGAGTGGAATTTCATTTAGTTTGAAACTGATTCCAATATGATTTCCACCACAACATATTTTACTAGAAACTACCGCCTGAATAATTGTCATTTTCCTGTATCAAAGGAGGTGAACAGACTTATAAATTCATTCAGCAAACAGGAATGTAGCACCTGATATAGGCTAGACATTGAGGCACATAAGATTTAGAGTTAAATTAAGACAGGGTTCCTTCCTTCAGAATACAATGAAAAAAGTACCATATAGGAGCTGTAACAAATCCTTGGGAAGCATGAGAGTGAGGGCTGGTTAAGGGTTTTTGGAGGAGGTAATAGTTGGATGGGGCCAGGGAAGTAGGGTAGGATTTGTTAGGATTCAGCAGGGAGAGTGAAAGGGAGTCTAGTCAGAGGGGACTTCCATCTGGCTACCACTTAGTGCGTGAGGTGGCACATGGACCAGATTAGGAGAGGTCTCGGGCTCTAGTGTTCATCCTAGTGTTCCCGTGCTGAGGTCCCTGAAATTCTCAGCAGAGAGAAGCTCTTGAGTCAGGCAAGCTGTGAGCTAACATAACTAGCTGTCTGTGATTAAGACAGAAAATAAATGTGCTTTAATCAGTGGGACAGTGTAATAGGGCAGATTGCATAACTTTCTTGGCAGTGGGGATTTTACTATTCTTTTGCCTCACCACCCTGCTGGCGCAGTGTTTAAGCACTCGACTGCTAATCAAAAGTTCAGATGTTTGAACCCACTAGCTGCTCTGTGGGGGAAAAACATGGCAGTCTGCTTTCATAAAGATGACAGCCTTGGAAACCCTGCGGGGCAGTTCTGCTGTGTCTTACAGGGTCGCGATAAGGCAGAATTGACCCCACGGCAACGGATTTGACTCACCACAGGCCCTGACTTTTCACACACACTGACAGACTGTTTTGTTTTTTGGGTAGAGGTGGAATCTGGTCAGGCCACTTTGGTATAAATTCTTACGGGTCCTTTGGGGGAATGACCTGGCAAAAAGCTTTGTTATTTGGGCCTCCTGGGGGTTTGTGCCGGGCTGGGAATGGTGAAGATGGTGGTGATGGGTGGTTGAGGTGTGGTGGAGTGTCCACACACATATGTGCTATGTGAGGGAGTGGGCTAGTTAGGTTCTTGCTCGGGCCTTCTGACCCTTTGACCAGGTTTCTCTCTGGGCTAGCTCAGAAGGTTTCTTATCACACATCTTCAGCCTCCTGCCCCTGGCTGGGGAGCCTGGTTGTATTCTTTTTTGAGCTGCTATATTCTGCTTTGTTTTCAAAGATCCTTCTGTTTTTTTCCTCACCGAGTGCTGTGATCTTTGTGGCTCCTTTTAGGGGTTCTTCTGATTAAGCCGCAGTGTTGGACATCTCTTTCCTCTGGGCCTTCCTCACTGGCCACACATCCCATGCTAAAATTTTTGTCCTGTGAACAGCAGGAAACATCACAAGTTTTGAATTGGGGAATGATGCAGTCCTTTATTTTAGAATGATCCTCCTAGCATGAAGACAGGTTAGAGAGGGCAGTACCAGTGGCAGGGAGAGCAGGTAGGAAGTTGCAGTGGCTCAGGTTAGGGGAGATTAGAACTAATCTGGCGGGTGGCTGGATCATGGCAGAGTTGAGAGGATGTGAATAATGAGACTGAAAGAAAAGGAGAGGCGTTAAGATGATGCTCATAATCTAGGTTAGTCAACCAGATGGCTAATGATAGAGAATACAGAAAAGCCCATGTGTTGAGGAGGATATTTTGGTTTTAGAGAAATAGAGTTGGGGTGCCTGTGGGATGTTGAGGAAGAATTTGTCAGTAAGTAGGAGGAAAATAAGGGCTTGGAGCCCAGTAGGAGAGGTTTGGATGTCTTCAGGGTATAAGTAGGTGAATGGCACTTACCTGTTTTCTTCCCCAACACACCTGAGTAATGAATCTCACTCCAGCTAGCAGAAGTGGTTCACTAAGTTATTCTTAAACGTGGACTATGGAGGAGGCCCAAGTGTAGTTTGAGAAGTTTCCCGTGAGGCTCTACTACCCTTTTCTCTCCCCAGCCACAAGTGGTAGTCAGTGTGGTTGACACCATGGAAAATTTGAGATGGCTGACTGACAAGAGTTTGTAGAGGCTGACCAGAAGATAGCCAAAGATGAGGCAAGTGAGACGAGCAACAGGAAAACGAAGGGAGAGTGAAGAGTCTTTAACGAAAAAATTAGAAATTACAAAGATGGTGATCAGCAAGATGCCTATTGGAGTGGAGTAAGGTTTGGTGGGGTAAAGTCCAAAAGGAGAGTTACTCATTCGGTATTTAGAAGGTCTGTAGTAGCCAGGGGAGCCCCAGTGGCTCAGTGGTTAAGAGCGTGGCTGCTAACCAAAAGGTCGGCAGTTCAGACCCATCAGCCGCTCCTTAAAAACTCTATGGGGCAGTTCTACTTTGCCCTATAGAGTTGCTATGAGTCGGAATTGAGTTGATGGCAACGGGTTTGGTTTGATTTGATAGTAGCCAATACAAGAGCAGTTTTGTAGTGTCATGGGGTCCCAGCCAGACCATACTGAGTTGGGTAGTAAATGGAGCAGTCAACTGAAAGGACCTCTTTTGGTGGAAAGTAGTGCAAGGGGGAATTAGGATCAAAGAAAGAATCTTACAAGATGGGACCCTGGGTGGTGCAGTTAATGAGCTTGACTGCTAACCAAAAGGCAGAAGGTTTGAGTCCACTAAGAGGCACTTCAGAAGAAAGGCCTGGCAATCTATTTCCAAGAAAATCAGCCATTGAAAACCCTTCGGAGCACAGTTCCCCTCTGACACACATAGGGTCACCATGAGTTGCAATCAACTCAATGGCAACTCAAGCTTTTATAGGCTAAAGCGTAGAGTGCAGACAGCAGTGTGGGTTGAAGCCAGAGATAAGGGTCCAGTCAGAGATATCTTTGTTAGCTGGGTTCAGGAACTTGAACTTTAGCCTGAGGAAATGTCAACTGGTTAAACATTTTAAATAGGAGAGTGACATGATCAGATTTTTGTTACAGAAATATCATTTAGGTTGCATTAGTGTGGATCAGTTAAAGGGAGCAAGATTGGAATCAGAAAGATCAGGCAGGCAGAGTGGGATCAAGTGTATTGTTGTTAGGTGCCATCCAGTCAGTTCCAACTCATAGTGAACCTATGTACAACAGAACAAAATGCTAGCTGGTCCTGCACCATCCTCACGATCATTGTTATGTTTGAGCCTATTGTTGCAGCCACTGTGTCACTCTTATCTCGTCAAAGGTCTTCCTCTTTTTTGCTGACCCTCTACTTTACCAAGCACGATGTCCTTTTCTAGGGACTGGTCCCTCCTGATAACATGTCCAAAGTATGTGAGACAAAGTCTTGCCATCCTTGCTTCCAAGGAGCAGTCTGGCTGTATTTCTTCCAAGACAGACTTGTTCGTTCTTCTGGCAGTCCATGGTATATTCAGTATTCTTCGATAAACATCATATTTCAGAGTCATCAATTCTTCTTCGGTCTTTCTTACTCATTGTCCAGCTTTTGCATGTATGTGAGGTGATTGAAAATACCATGATTTGGGTCAGGTACACCTTAGTCCTCAAAGTGACATCTTTGCTTTTCAGCACTTTAAAGCAATCTTTTGCAGCAGACTTGCCCAAGCTATATGTCATTTGATTTCTCGACTCCTGCTTCCACGGGCGTTGATTGTGGATCCAAGTAAAATGAAATCCTTGACAACTTCAGTATTTTCTCCATTTATCATGAAGTTACTTATCACTCCAGTTATGAGGATTTTTGTTTTCTTTATGTTGAGGTGTAATCTATACCGAAGGCTATAGTCTTTGATCTTCATCAGTAAGTGCTTCAAGTCCTCTTCGCTTTCAGCAAACAAGGTTGTATCATGTACATATCGCAAGTTGTTAATGAGTTTTCCTCCAATCCTGATGCCTCATTCTTCTACATATAGACCAGTTTCTTAGATTATTTACTCAGTGTATAGATTGAATAAGTATGGTGAAACGGTACAACCCTGACACCTTTCCTAACTTTAAATCACACAGTATGCTCTTGTTCTGTTCGAATGACTGCCTCTTGGTCTATGTACAGGTTCCTCATGAGCACAGTTAAGTGTTCTGGAATTCCCATTCTTCACAATGTTATCCATAATTTGTTATGATCCACATAGCCGAATACCTTTGCACAGTCAAGAAAACACAGGTAAACATCTTTCTGGTATTCTCTGTTTTCAGCCAAGATCCATCTGACATCAGCAGTAATATCCTTTGTTCCACATCCTGTTCGGAATCTGGCTTGAATTTCTGGCAGTTCCTGTCGATGCACTGCTACAACCGTTTTTTGATTATCTTCAGCAAAATTTTATTTGTGTGTGATATTAATGATATTGTTTGATAATTTCCACATTCTGTTGGATCATCTTTCTTTGGAATAAGCATGAATATGGATCTCTTCCAGTCAGTTGGCCAGGTAGTTGTCTTCCAGATTTCTTGGCATAGATAAGCAAGCACCTGCAGCGCTGCATCTGTTTGTTGAAACATCTCAACTGGTGTTCTGTCAATTCCTGGAGACTTGTTTTTCGCCAATGCCTTCAGTGCAGCTTGGACTTTTTCCTCCTGTGCTGTTGGTTCTGAATCATATGCTAACTCCTGAAATGACTGAACGTCGACCAGTTCTTTTTGGTACAGTGACTCTGTATTATTTCCATTTTCTTTTAAAGCTTCTTGCATCATTCAATTTTTTGCCCGTAGAATCCTTCAGTATTGCAACTTGAGGCTTGAATTTCTTCTTCAGTTTTTTCAGCTTGAGAAATGCCAAGTGTGTTCTTTCCTTTTGATTTTCTAACTCCAGATCTTTGGACATTTCATGATAATATTTCCTTTGTCTTCTTGAGCCGCCCTTTGAAATCTTCTGTTCACCTTTTTTACTTCATCATTTCTTCCATTACACTATGTTCAAGAGCAGATTTCAGAGTCTCTTCCGACATCCATTTTGGTCTTTTCTTTCTTTCCTGTCTTTTGAGTGACCTCTTACTTTCTTCATGTATGATATCCTGGATGTCATCCCACAACTTGTCTGATCTTCAGTCATTAGTGTTCACCACGTCAAATCTGTTTTTGAGATGGTCTCCAAATTCAGGTGGGGTATACTCAGAGTCATATTTTGATTCTCGTTTATTTGTTTAATTTTCTTCAGCTTCAACTTGGACTTGCATATGAGCAATTAATAGTCTGTTCCACAGTCCACCCTTGGCCTTGTTCTGACTGATAATGCTGAACTTTTCCATTATCTCTTTCCACAGATGTAGTTCGATATGATTCTTGTGTATTCCATCCAGTGAGGTCCACGTGTATAGTCACCATTTTTTTTTCCTAGATTCATTGTACATTCCATGTTCTGATTATTAATGGATCTTTACAGCTGTTTCTTCTCATTTTGAGTTATGCCGCCTCAGCAAATGAAGGACCTGAAAGCTTGTCTGCATCCATGGAGAGCCATAGGGCACCTTACAACGTGGCAGCTGGCTTCCCTCAGACAGAGACAGAGAGCACACCATTGAGCCCAAGGCAGACTCCCATCACCTTTGCCATATTCTCTTTGTTAGAAATGAGTCTCTACGTCCAGTCCATACTCAGTGGGATGGATAGGACATTCCAGAGACTGCCTATCACAGATCGTCATTCTTGAGCAGCATATGTAACTCAGCTGTGTAGTTCCAGTGCACATTAACCTAAATCCTGTAGCCTTGTGGGAAATTAGGTAATTTAGAAGGGAAAATTGATTCATTGAAATCTAGCAACGCTAGTTTGTCATTTTCTACATCATTCTTTTATGAATAAATTTGAGGTCTATTGAACATCATGGTAAAAAGAGGTAGTGATGTATTTATTCTGCAGTATTGTTTATTATTATTGCCTTTTAATATTTGTTAGAAAGCAGCAATATCTGTGGATAATTTTAACAGAGAAACACCTAATCTGTGTTTGTATGTGTGGTACCCTGAGTATCCCGTTGCCATCGAGTGGATTCCGACATATAGCAACCCTTTAGGACAGAGTAGAACTGCCCCATGGGTTTCCAAGGAGCAGCTGGTGGATTAGAACTATCAACCTTTTGGTTAGCAGCCGAGCTCTTAACCACTGTGCCACCAGGGCTCCGTATGTATGGTAGGTATTCCAAACTATTTCGAATTTGCTTGGGAACAGAATGCATTTTCCTTTTGAACCAGTGTTATGTTATTGGTGTTAGCTGCTGTTGGTTGAGTCAGCCCCTGACTCACGGCCGCTTCATGCACAATGGAACAAAACACTGCCTGGGTCCCATGCCATTCCATGATTGGTTGCAGACCAGACCATTGTGATCCGTAGGGTTTTCATTGTCTAATTTTTGGAAGTAAATTGCCGAGCCTTTCTTCCTTGTCTTAGTCTGGAAGCTCAGCTGAAACTTGTTCAGCATCATAGCAGCTTGCAAGCTTCCACTGACAGACACGTGGTGGCTATACACAGGGTACATTGGCCAGGAATCAAACTTGGGTCTCCTGCATGGAAGATGAGAATTGTACTACTGAACCACCAATGCTTCCAAAGCAGTGCTATATATGGTGGTTCATTTCCTTACCCATCCTGTGAAAAGTCTGTTTATCACAGGGTGTATTACAAGGCTTCTCAGGGCACATGTGCTTCTAGGCCTTAGGCTCTGGTGGTCGTGGCTGTGGCTTTCTCCCCACCAGAGCCCCTGCGTTTGTGCCTCCATGCAAGGGCCCAGGGCCCTGGGAGCCTTGAACACAGAGGCCTTGGCATCTCTGGAGCGAAAACTGTGTACAGAGAACCCCCAGGAACAGAACCCCAAGTGTAGTCCACTGCTTTGCCCACTATTGGAGCTCTACAGAGTCTTAACTGCCACACCCCAACCCCACTGCTAGTAGAACCAGCCTTGTAAGGAAAATAAACCTTGAATTCTAACAGAGCTGTAAAAAAGGAAATAAATGGCCTTATGAATACACTGGAGTCCCTGGGTGATACAAACGGTTAACATGCTAGACTGCTAATTGGAAGGTTGGAGGTTCAAGTCCACTTAGAGGTGCCTCGTAAGAAAGGCCTGGCTACGTACTTCTGAAAAACCAGTCATTGAAAGCCCTATGGAGCACAGTTTAACTCTGACACACATGGGGTCGCCATGAGTTAGAATTGACTCCATGGTAACTGTATGGATATAGTGTACTCTCTCAACAAATGTATTTTCAAGCTAAGGGTAAATGACCTCCTGTTAAGGCTGGAGAGGATGCTTTGCTTGGGGGACTAGACAGACTTCTAATAGTCCTTTAAACCCTATTACTCTATGCACTATTTATAGTATCCACTTAAATGCCATAGCACCTTTCCTCACCCAGGCAAAGGGGCAGACCTGCTCCTCCACCTGGCCCCCCTCCTCACGCTCCCACCCACACTGCCTTCTGTAACCTGGGTTCCCTTTCAGGTCTGGCTTTCATGTTTGTCTTAACCTGAGTAAAAATGTTAAGGTGGGTGGGGAGTGGAAGGCGAGGAGAGGAAGGAGACACATCACAGAGTAAGTTTTCTAGAGCTTGGATTTCCTAGGCAGCTCTTGGGAGTTCTTAGAGAGCTGAGAGCCCTCAGGCTGTTTGTTTTGTTTACAGTATTCTTCCTCTGGTCCAGTTCCCTGGCTGCCTTAGTCCAAGCTGGCTGTTGGCACCACTGCCTCAGACTGCAGTTGATGAGTTTAAGCAGAGCAGCCTGTCGCCTTCCCTCTTGCATTCCTCTTTCCTTTTTCCCTCTGAATCTGACTTCCTTTTCTTTTTTAATTTCTGGAGAACACAGTGATTTAATACAGTATTTGAAAGACCTTTTATTTCCATTCCTGACTTTTGTCATGATAATAACAAAGAGAATAATATATAAGTAATATTGTGATTGAAATCCTGGCGGCCCAGTGGTTAAGAGCTCGGCTGCTAACCAAAGGGTCAGCAGTTCAAATCCACCAGCTGCTCCGTGGAAACCCTATGGGACGGTCCTACTCTGTCCTATAGAGTCGCTATGAGTCAGAATCGACTCAACGACAATGGGTTTGATTTTTTTTACTGCGATTAGAGGACAGGATCAGGTTAATTGAAGGTCAGCAGTAGGTTTTTTGAGGACGCCTACAATGCCAGTAATATGCCTTTGGAAAATGAAGAGTTTCCGCTGATTGTAATTGGATGTTTTTACCTCATGTCTTGAGCACACTAGAGAATGTGAGCTATTACCTTTATTTTATTTTTCTCTTGCAAACAGATCCTATGTTGGACCAACTTGATTTGTTATGTTTCATGGTCAGACTACCTGTGGGTCCCTGATCTTGAACGTACTTGTTTTCCTTCATTGCAGAACTTGGCAGAGCTTGGTTTAAGCTACAACAACAGCAACTTAACCTTCTGCCCTCAAAATAGGAAAGACTGCTTAAAGGAGGTTAATCAGTAGTTATATTTTGGCTATGAAACACAGCAAAATGTTTAGGAAAATATACTTACTGATTTTAAACCTTAAATTTGTAATTTTTTTTCTTCAGAGATGTGATAAATGTCTTTTTGCTTGAATTTTTGTTTTCATGATTCATTACTTGAGTTAATGAAAGTCTTTGGCTCCATCAGTTCTTTCTATTAGATATTCATTAAGGATGAAATAGATTCTTCTGTCTTTGAAAGAATAGTAGGTTGTGCACAAGTTAGAAAGCTATGTAAAGGAGAGAAGGCATTTAATGTAAGTTAAACTAATAAGAAAGGAAGATTGGACTTTTTTGATTGTTAACAAATATTTATTACGTTTAGAGAATTGCTATAGACAGTAGTTTTCAAACATCAGTGTGCTTAAACTTTAC
The DNA here is from genome assembly GCF_000243295.1 of Trichechus manatus latirostris. Lineage (NCBI taxonomy): Eukaryota > Metazoa > Chordata > Mammalia > Sirenia > Trichechidae > Trichechus > Trichechus manatus. Next base: position 3,776,137 of record NW_004444111.1, read on the forward strand.
TTGGGGATCTGCTAAGGTAAGCTTATTTCCCAGTTCCTACCCTCAGAGATTTGATTCAGATTCTGATTGATTTTTAAATCACACCTCGGAATTCTGGCGCCCGGGAACATTATTTTTTTAAATAATATTTTATTGTGTTTTCGGTGAAAGTTTACATAGCAAATTAGATTCCCATTTGACAATTTCTACACAGATTGTTCAGTGACATTAGTTACATTTTTCACACTGTGTCAGCATTCTCTTTAATTGCATTCTGGTTATTCTGTTCCCAGTGCTCTAGTTTCTCTGCCCCATATTTTCTCATCTTTGCTTTAGAGTAATTGTTGACCTTTTGATCTCATAGGGTGGTTTTTTAATGGAGCACTGTACTCATAGGTAATATCCTTTATTTTGTGTGCCAATCTGTTATTTCACTAAAAGGTGACCGTGGGGTAGTTTCAGTTCAAGGTTTAGAGAGGATCTCAGGGCGATAGTCTCAGGGAGTCCTCTAGTCTCAACTGGTCCAGTAAGTCTGGACTTTGTAAGAATTTGAGTTCTGTTCTGCGTTTTTCTCCCATTCTGTCGTGGTCCATCTCCTGTGGCCCTGATCAGAACGGTCAGTAGTGGTAGCCAGGCACCATCCAGTTCTTCTGGTCTCAGGGTAGATGAGGCCATGGCTCGTGTAAGCTATTAACCCTGCGAGTCTTTGGTTTCCTTTCTCTTTTGTTCCTGATGATTAGAGACCAATAGTTGTATCTTAGATGGCTGCTTGCAAGCCTTTAAGACCCCAGATGCTACTCACCTCACTAGGATGCAGAACATGAACTTTGTGAACTATATTATGCCAGCTGACTGAGTTGTCCGATGAGACTATGGTGTAAGTCTTCAAACCCAGAAAACCAATTTCACAAGATGTTTGATTATATCTGAGAAGTACCTGTAACTGTGTCTGCTGTGAACATATATGTGTGCACACATATCTGTACATGCATGTACATATGTTTGTGCACATATATGTACACACCTGTACCTACCCATACACATATATGCCTGTACACATATGGATGTGACCATACACTTGATTTTGGTTATTATTGGTATTGTTTCCAAATTATATATGTCATGTTCTTTAGCACAAACCATTTTCTTTTGAGCACTTCTTAGTGGCATCGTTTTCTTTGGTCAAGCTGTGCTCTTTACACCCACATTTGGTGATACTTTTCCATCACCAAAAATAACAAGTATCTACAATCTAGAGCATGATTCTCCTTCCTACTCATCCCTGTTAACCACCATTGAACATTGGTCTTTGTGTATGTGTGTATGTATATATATACACACACATATATATTCTTGTCATTTTCATAAAAGTGGGATCATACAATATTTGTCCTTATGTGATTGACTTATTTCACTTATCATTTGTCCTCCAGGTCCACCCATATTATTCACCCATTCTTCACTTATCAGCATGGTTAGTGTCTTAGTTATCTAGTGCTGCTGTTACAGAAATACCACAGGTGGATGGCTTTAACAAAAAGAAATTTATTTTATCACATTCTAGTAGGCTAGAAGTCCAAATTCAGGGTGCCAACTCCAGGGGAAAGGTTTCTCTGTCAACTCTGGGAGAAGGTCCTTGTCATCAATCTTCCCTTGGTCTAGGAGGTTCTTTGCGCAGGAGCACAGGTCCAAAGATGTGCTCTGCTCCGGCACTGTTTTTTTGGTGGTGTGAGGTCCCCATGTCTCTCTGCTTGCTTCTCTTTTATATTTCAAGAGATTGACTTAAAACACAATCTAATTTGGTAGATTGAGTTCTGCCTCATTAACATAACTGCCGCTAATCCCATCTTATTAACATCATAGAGGTAGGATTTACAACACCTAGGAAAATCACAAAATGGTGGACAGTCACACAATACTGGGAATCATGGCCTAGCCAAACTGATACACTTTTTTTGGGGGTGGGACACAATTTGATCTATAACAGTTTCCAAAAAAACAGGTTGTTATGTGAAAATCAGTGTTACACAAAAATGGGGGATGACCACATCAGATCACAAAATGGAGGATGGCTACATCATTAGATAACTGCCAGATCACATCATAATATAACTGCCAAACCACTGAGAATCATGGCCCAGCCAGGCTGACATATAACCTTAACCATGTACAGCCAGCATTACTCTCACTTTGCACCTTGGCATTCAGTACTGCCAAACCTGCATCATTAACGTGCAAAATAGTTGGATAGTAGATTTTTTAGTATTGCCATAAATGTGAAATATAGGATAACTAGATAGTCAATAAGTGAGGAGTAGGTGTAATATGTTTCAGGGACTCATCATTGTTCTTTATGGTTGCACAGTATTCCATTGTACGTATGTACTACATTTTGCTTATCCATTCATCTGTTAATAGACATTTAGGTTGTTTCCCTTTTTTTGTTTTTTGCTATTGTGAATAATACTGCAATGAATATAGGTTTTCTTGTGTCCATCCATGCCTCTTTTATTAGATCTCTAGGGTATATACCTAGGAGTGAGACTGCTGAATCATAAGGTATTTCTATTTCTAGTTTTTTGAGGGAGCACCATACCATTTTCTGTACTGGTTGTACCATTTTACAGTCCTACCAGCAATGGATAAAGGTTCCAGTCTCTCTACATCCTCGCCAGTGTTTGTTGTTCTCTGGTTGTGTTTTTTTTTTTTTTAAATCAGTGCCGTTTTAGCCAGGATGAGGTGGTACCTCATTGTAGTTTTGATTTGCATCTCTCTAATGACTAATAATCATGAGCATCTTTTCATGTCTCTGTTGCCCACCTGAATGTCCTCTTTGATAAAATGTCTGTTCATGTCTTTTGCCCATTTTTTAATTGGATTGTTTGCCTTTTTGTTGTTGAGTTGTTGAAGTTTTCTGTGTATTTTAGAGATTAGACCCTTATCAGATATATCATTTCTGAAGGTTTTTTCCCCTAGACTTTAGGTTGTCTTTTTACTCTTTTGATTAAGTCTTTTGATGAGCATAAGTATTTAATTTTTACGAGGTCCCAGTTTTTGCTGTTCGTATATATGTATTTAAGTTTGTTAGCCTACTTTTTAAAAAAATTGGATCCCATAGTTTTCTGCCTATGTTTTCTTCCAGGAACTTTATAGTTTTAGATTTACCATTTAGGTCTTTGATCCATTTTGGGTTAGTTTTTGTGTATGGTGTGAGGTATGGGCCAGGAACTTTAACAAACACCCCATATGGTGGGAAAAAAATTTAAGTGCTAGATAGATATGCTTTTCTAAATTGATCATCTTTTATCATTTGATTTTTCATAGAGCTAATCTTACTTTTTGAAAACCAGATGAACTTGTTTATAACGTCATGTTTTATGGAGATGGAGATGGCCATCATGGTGAAGATTTTTTTCCTCCAGAAGAGAAATGAAAAGAGGGGAAAGATACATCATTTAAGACAATCAGTATTACGTGTTTCTTTAGGAGTCTGCAATGACTAGGTGATAGAGTAGTAGATTGATCCTAGATTTATTATTTAGGATTTTTAAGTACTAGAAAAATACATTATAATTTATTTAACAAGATCAGTAGAAGCTTTAAAAGAATGTGTGTGTATATATATATATATATATATATATATATAGGCTTACATGTGAGGAGGAGCCAATGGAAGTAATTTTAAAACATTTTCTACAGCATTTGGCTAGAAAAGTCTTTGTATAATATCTCTACAGTTAAGTGCCTATATGAGGTTTGTTGCTATAGAATGATACCTTGATTGAAATACTATGGTCTGTTTTGTTTTTAGAAATTTGAGGCTTGCTAGTGTCAATATGGGGCCCTGGTGGCTCAATGGTTAAATATTCGGCTGCTAACCAAAAGGTTGGCAGTTTGAATCCAGCAGCCACTCCTTGAAAACCCTATGGGGCAATTCTACTCTGTCCTGTAGGGTCGCTGTGAGTTGGAATCGACTTGATGGCAGTGGATTTAGTATCAATATGATTGTACTGAAACCATGTTACATATATTACGTTCTTGATAGTTAATTGCGCAGAAATTATGACTTCTAATTATAGAGCAATTTTCAGTTTGACTCATAGGAAGAGAAATTGGACTTTATTTTCATTGAATCAGGAGACTGAAGGTAGAGAATTATAAGGTGCCTTGTTCACTGACTTGAAAATATGCCTGAGCTTTGGAAATCTTCGAAGTTTATTTCCCACACAGTGTCCCTTTTCTCTGCTTTTGATTTGAAGTCATTTCCTTTCATAAATAATTAAGTTGAATTCTGAAGGGTAATTTAATTGTGAAAACAAGGAAATTGGGGATGATTGTAAAACATATAGTTCAAATAGTTCACTTTTTCTTTTTCTCATGTTAGAATTCTTAAGCACATAAGGATTCATTTTACTTTCACCTTATGTACTTTGAAATCATTAATATTCAACAGTTTTATAATGTTTCCTGGGCATATTTATTCATGGTTCGGTCTGTTAGCCTGTAATCTCATTAAGTGAGTTTCCTTACTGATTAGATTTTTAAAATCTGGTTAATTGCCTGCATCTTCCTTCCTTGATTCTCTCATTTCCTGCTAATCCTGCTTTCTTTTAATATGGTTGATAACTCTAACTCTTGATGTGAGTTTCTTAAGGTTCCTGTCATGCTTAAAGAACTATTTAGGAGAGTAGTGAATTAACAAATGCCAGTGCGGATGACTATCTTGTGTTAGAGCAGTATATTCACATAACTAAATCCAGAGTGTACTTTTTGAATTTATCTGCTAAATTTAAACTAGGTGGAACTGATGATCTGATTGTTGCAAAAGAGACTTCTGATGATTTAGGCAGTTTGTGCCTCTTCAGATCTTGGTGGTTTACAGGAGAACGCACACGGGCCCTTAATTTCTGGTACTGCTTAGTAAATGATAGGCATTCAGTACATATCAGCTGAATAAACAAATGTCACCACCCTGAGCATCTTTAATGAGACAGTTGGAAAAGTCAAAATTTATTTAAAAATATTTAACTTTGATTGGTATTCAGACACAGATAATTTCCAAAAATAAAACTGTTAAATTGCCAAATGGAGTGGAAGCGGTAAAGATTTTTCCGTAAAGAATTTCTTGCTAAATTTTTTAGTTTCTACATCAGTAAGCTTGAGTTGTTGACTAATTTCTGAAATTGGCCTGTTCTGTGCGTGTTTATTGTATTCATCATTACTTGATAAAATGGGATTCTGAACACAGAATTCATTAATTCTCTTTATTCATTAGTCAACCCATGATTTACTAGAAAGATGTGAGAAGTTTATTATAGGCTGGTAATTATTTGCATTGCAGATTTCCTTGAGCCCATACTTTGCTTTGAATTATTATCACCATGGGAAGATACTGTTTAAAACAGTACTTTTTTTGAAAGAAATGGGATAATTTGTTTTACAGCCTGGAACAACCTGGACGTTTGTTATTTTTTTGTTTTTAATCCAAGAAATTCCTTGGTCCTAGGCAAAGTATGAACAATATTTTATATACAGTCTGGTCTAGGCCTAGCGTTTGTACCATTATTATTGGAGGTAAGATATTTTCTTTACCAACATGGGAGAGTAACTTCTGGGAGTTTGTTGAATAAGAGGCTAGATGTGGAAAGAAGACAACTTTTCAGCGTCTGAAACAGACCTTTAGGAGATTATTGTGAATTCTTAGAAATTCAGAGACGCTTGATACAGATTATCTGTAGTTAATATCCAGGGGCATACATAAGCGATATTTTTTTCCTTATATATTCTGTAGATAATATGGGAAACCATTTTTGCTCCTATAACTTTTAAGCACCTCTTCTGGCTTCCACCTCCTTGCATTAACTGAAATCTGGTTTATCCCTCATATTATCACTTCCCTCGTAACTTTTTACATTGAAGATTTCTCTTTTTCACTGTCCCTTCTTCTCTTCTATGAATTTCAACCATTGCTTCTTCTAAGTTGCTGCCCCTCAGGGCAGCCAAACCTGTACTTGAATCTCAATTTTTAAATTTTCCTATGTAACTTGCTTCTGAGTTTATTTCCTGATCTTACAGTGGAAAAAGTTGTACCTATATCATGGGGTGGTGTGTTATGGCTGTGGCTTCCTTTCCTTTGCACCTCTCCAGACCACAGTCTTCCTGACCTTCCACTTCTGGCACTTTCTCACCTTTGTAAAAGTTACTTCTCATCCTCACAGTCATCTCTGGTGCTTTGACCCTCCTTTCCTGTTTTTTCAGACCCTTCATCCACTTGGACCTTTCCAACTTATTTTCTATTATTACTACACTCTACTCAAGTTGGGTGGTTGTTCCCTAGTTAAGCTCTGCACCTGTGCAGCTCAGAGCCTCTGTGATATTGTCCCACCAACAGAAATGTTCTTTTACCTCCTTCCTCTTGCTTTTAGTGCCTTTAATTATTTGCTCTTCCCTCCCTCCATTGGCTTCTTCCACTCAGGCCACAGTCATGCTCAGGTCCCTCCTGTTCCAAGAAGCCTTCCCTCGACTTGTTACCTACTTTCCTTTTCTGAAACTCAACAGCTTCTACTTTGGCACCATTCCTTTACTTTTTACTGTTTTCCTTTTGTTTCCATTGCTTTCCTGAAACTGTTTTCTTGAAGGTACCGACCAACCAGCCAACCAGCCACCTTGCCATTGAGTCATTTCTGACTCACGGTGACCTCATAGTGTCAGAGTAGAACTATGCTCCGTAGGGTTTTCAATGGCTGATATAGTTTAAAAAATTTTTTTTTAATTTTTTTTTTTTGTTGTTGAGAATACACACAGTAAAACATATACCAATTTAACAGTTTCTGCGTATACATTTCAGTGACATTGATTACATTCTTCGAGTTGTGCAGCCATTCTCATCCTCCTTTTCTGAGTTGTTCCTCCCCATTAACATAAACTCACTGCCCCCTAAGGTTCTTATCTAATATTCGAATTGTTGTTGTCAATTTGAACCCATATAAACTGAAACCAAACCCAGCTGCCATCGAATCAGTTCCGACTCAGGGACACTATAGGACAGAGTAGAACTGCCCCATAGCGTTTCCAAGGCTGTAAATCTTTGTAGAAGCAGACTGTTACATCTTTTCTTCCGCGGAGCGGCTAGTGGGTTCGAACTACTGACCTTTTGGTTAGCAGCTGAGCACCTTTTTTTTATATATATATATTTATTTTATTGTACTTCCGGTGAAGGCTTACAGAACAAATAGTTTCTCATGAAA
>NW_004444111.1:3784565-3793718 GCF_000243295.1 Trichechus manatus latirostris
CACTCAGCATAATGTCCTCCAGTTTCATCCATGTTATGAGATGCTTCACAGATTCATTGTTGTTCTTTCTCGTTGCATAGTACTCCATTGTGTGTATGAGCAGCTGAGCACTTTTAACCACTGCGTCACCAGGGCTTCTTTGGTCCCATATAGATAGATCTTAAAAGAGCATAATGCTCAAGGCAGGCATTCTTTACTAGTTAAGCTAAACTATTATTTAATTTTAAGAAGACTTCAGGGGATATTTTTGGTTTAAGGTTTAAAGATTATCTGAGAGCAATCAAGGGTCAGTGGCTGATTTTTCAGAAGTAGATCTCCAGGCCTTTCTTCTGAGGTACCTCTGGGTGGACTCGAAGTCCAACAGCTGAGTACGTTAACCATTTCCACCACCTAGAGACCCCTTGAAAGTGACAGTCGTCTTCTAATAGCATTTTTCAGAGGCTAAATGGTGGTGGTAACGAGCTAGGTTGCTGGAGCCAGACTGCGTTGGGTTTGAATTCTAGCCTCCATTGCTTGCTAGTAACTGTGTGACCTTACTTATCCGCTCCAAACCTCAATTTCTTTATAAAATGGGAATAATAATAGTACCTACCTTTTAGGCTTGTTTGTGGAGATTAAATGGTTTAGCGTAAGTAAAGCACTTCTGAGGATGCCTGGCAAAAGAGTATGTGCTCAGTATTAGTGTTTTAAGCTATTGTTTTTTAGTATTTCCTCCATAGACTCTGTAGCATTGTTTACCCTCTGTTAACTTTTTTGCTACAGTCAAGCTCAGATGAATTCATCTTGGGAGCTTTTCTCTTTGTTCCTCCTATTTGTAGTCAGTCTCCATGCATCTGACCTTCACCTTCTTACCTCCTTTCTATATAATTTTCCCTGTAGTAATTTACCACCACAGGTCCAATCCTGACTTTCATATGAATGTCTCCCCAGAAGGTATTTCTAGCCCCTTTCTTAACTTTAGGCCTACATTTCTAACTGCATGTCAGAATACCTAACCCTCATAACCCCCCTCTGAAAATGAACTCTTCCACTGACTTACCTTTTGTTAAAAGACCTGGAAATTGCAGCAGTGTGTCATGGTGACTGGGAAGGTGGAGATCGGAAATCAGGGGGATGTTGTGTTGGAGCTTTCAAGGCCCAGGAAATCTTTCCAGATCGCTGCAGATCAGCACATTCTCTTGCCTTGAATACTGATGGCACTTGCAGTGAACAGAGCTGCATCTTTATAGCAAGTAAGTTCTTTTGAGTTGCGAATGAGGCTAATTCGTAACTCTTTTCTCACAAACCCAAAGTAGGATAGCTAGAAGCTTTTGTAAATTGTTGACTTTCGAAGTTTTTTTTTTTTTTTTAAGTGTTAAAGTGTTTTCTCCTTAAAAAGCAGAACTGGAAAATAAGTTTAGATTTATTTCTTGCAATACAAAGGCAAAGAGAAAATGAACTGAATGAAAATGAACAGCGTGATTTTAATTTAGCAGTGGTAGTTTTTAATCTATTTCTAAATTGTCTTGAGACCAAAAAGCAAGGAGGGGGAAGACTTCCCTGTTTGTCTTCTGAATGTATGTGTGTGTTTTAAGTTGGAATAAAAATTTTAGGCAAGGATTTCCTCTAACTAAAGGCTTGCCAATGAGATATTACATTTTACATGAGCGATAATAAACACATATGTAGTTATTTGAAAAGTGTAGGTTACCTTGGTTTTAAGGAATGTAACTCATTAGCAGTAAATGATTTAAAATGAACTAGTAAGCTTTCCGTTTATAAAGCTTGATGTCTAGCTTTCCTCACCCCCACCCCCAACCCATCTATTGTTGTGTACCATCGAGCTGATTCTGACTCATGGTGACCCTATAGGATGGAATATAATTACCCTGTAGGGTTTCCTGGGCTGTAATCTTTACGGGAGCAGATCACCAGGTCTTTTCTCCTGTGGAATGGCTGGTGGGTTCAAACCTTGGACCCTTCAGTTAGCAGCTGATGTCTTGACCGATGCGCCAGCAGGGCTCCTCCTATCCATCTAATGAATGGTAAATGCACTCTTTTGGTAAATAATCCATATTTGTCACAGGTGCCATCAGTAATCATTTTTGTTCTTAAGAATTTTGTTACTGTTCTGAGAGTTTTTAGGAAAATTTGAATTTGTGTATTCTTTTCTATCCCAGATCTTTTTTTCACTACTTAAATTTGGTTTAGTTTCCAGATGTCAAGCAATTTTCATTATATGAATAGGTATGTTCATTAAAAGTAAAAGCAATATAGTTTTTTAAAAATTATGTTTTCAGTACACACAAAAATGCACCCACGTTCTTACCAAACATCTCTTTGCTTAGGCCAGCATCATTTCCAGAAGCCTGAGTTTTTATCTTTGACTTGGTTCTGTTGCTCTAGTTTGGTGCAGAACAAATATTAATAGGATATTTACATCACTAATACCAAGTTTGATATAAAACTTTAGGATTAAATAATCGAAGGTGTTGTAAACCAGTTGGGTATTGTAATCTATATGATGCCGTTTTCCCCATTGTCTCAGTTTAACTCTTGACTTTGGCTTAACAAGAATTGTGAAAGTGAGTTTGGCTTTTATTGAATGCTTTTCTGCATTTTGTCTGGCTTTTTTTTTTTTCCTCTTCATTTTTCTTCTTTTAAAGTACACTCAAGAGCAAAACAATAAAAACTGGTATTTTTAAGCCGGAACAATAGATTCAAGCCTAAACAAGTTAAACCTAATTATAGCACTGCTTTCTAGAAAGGAAGTAGACATGCTCTTAAAAATGATCAAAGAAAAGCTTTTGCGAAACCTGGATTTTGTCTGTCTCTTTTTTATGGATTGAAGGTGAAAGGATATGTGTTATTTTCCTGTGCTTCTCTACTAGTTTTATTTACTCTCTTTTTTGTGCTTTGAACAAGTTCAAATTTACTGGAAAAAAAAAACGGGAAAGGAAATAATAAATATTACATTTTGCACACCCCTCTGTACCATATCAATGAGGTAGAGCAGGGCCCAAAAAATTAGTTGGCATTCTTTAATTTTTTCATTCAGCATTCATTTTTTCAAGATGGTCATTATTGTGTTCAGAGCCAGCTTATCTTAAAATTGAAAGTCATTAACCAAGTCTTGCAGTTTTTGGTTTTGCCATGATAATGAGCCTCTACCACAGTCATTCTTTGTGAATGGAGTTTATGATTTATTGGGTTTATGTTCAGAGAATTTCAAATAGAAGAGAACATCTAGTACAACACTGCCGTTTTAGATGAGGGAACTGAGATCCAGTGAGTTGTCCAAAGTTATGGTTATGCACTGTGCTAGTAGAATTGGGACCAGGAGAGAGGGTCTTCTGTCATTAGCTCTGTGCCTCTCTAAGGAGGCTTGGCATCTGAAAAAATCCAAAATTTTGTAATCTTTATTAATTTACCGGCTTATTCCAAAGGAAGGAATTAAGAACCTATTTTTGAAGCACTTACAACAAAGAAAATTTACTAACTTTAAAGTGTGCATTGATTTTGATTTGCTCTGTTGTTACAGTGCTGGTAGGTAGACTTGTAAAAGTTTGAATAATTAGCTCTCAGACAGAAATTACCAAAAATAGATCTTGATTCTAGATCATCTCCCCCCAGCACATTGAGAATAAGCAAGATCCATAGCAACCACTAGCTATTTTAGTGATTTATGATGTATTTACAATTAGAGGAGGAATCCTCACTTTTGTGGATTTTTTGGTTTGGGGGATTAATATAGAATTAGAGAAAGTGAATTGTATACCTGTGTGACCTAATATTTGTTATAAATGCCTTCTTGAAAATTTTAAGTACATTTTATATTAAAAAATAGTTTATGGGTAGAAGCGTTCATTATATTTCAGTTTGTTCATTTCTTCTCATTCTATTTGATGATTTTTGCCACTTTAGTTTTTTTGTTTTTATTGTCTTAAAAAAGTAGTATTTTTTGATTGTGGGAAATAATAATTTTATATTTATGTTTTTCCTCTGGGCATACTAGTTGAGTGAATTTTAGTTTTATTGGACAGTTCCCCAAATCAGATAATTGTTTCATTAAATAAAGCTTATTGAGTCATGACATTCTTTCTTTTTCCTTTATAGCCAACACGTATCTCTTTATGGTACAAGCGCGAGGTATAATGCTGAGAGAAAATGTGAAAACAATAGGACATATGATCAGGCTGTACACAAATAAAAACGCTACATTCAACGGTACAGGTAAGACTACTTCCTGCTTGATGTGCTTGCTTTGCATCTACTTCTTACTCTTCTAGTCATAAAGTAGCAAGCCAAATCTATTAAACTCAAGTTTTGCCCTCAAGTAACTCCGTTTTAAAGATGACAGTATCTCCAGCTAAGTGTGTGGTAGATTATTTTACAGCTTGAACCAGGACTTTGCCACATATGGTCTAGAAAGTGATGGGGTTTGGTGAAAAGTTAATTCTTTTTTAAAAAATAGCTTATTTTTCTTGATGTTGAGAATATACACAGCAGAACATACATCAATTCAACAGTTTCTACAAGTACAATTCAGTGACATTGATTACATTCTTCGAGTTACACAACCATTCTCACCCTCCTTTTCTGAGTTATTCCTCCCGCATTAACATAAACTCACTGCCCCCTAAGATTCCCATCTGATCTTTCAAGTTGCTTTTGTCAGTTTGATCCCGTATAGATAGATCTTAAAAGAGAGCAGAGTGCTCAAGGCAGACATTCTTTACTAGTTGTTGTTGTTAGGTGCGGTCGAGTCAGTTCCGACTCATAGCAACCCTCTGCCGGCCCTGCATCATCCTCACAATTGTTGTGATGCTTGAGCCCATTGTTGCAGCCACTGTGTCAGTCCATCTTGTTGAGGGTCTTCCTCTTTTTTGCTGACCCGGTACTCTACCAAGCATGATGTCCTTCTCCAGGGATTGGTCCTTCCTGATAACATGTCCAAAGTACTTGAGACGAAATTTTTCCATCCTGGCTTCTAAGGAGCATTCTGGCTGTACTTCTTCCAAGACAGCTTTGTTCGTTCTTCTGGCAGTTCATGGTATATTCCATATTTTTTGCCAACACCATAATTCAAAGGCATCAATTCTTCTTTGGTCTTCCTTATTCGTTGTCCAGCTTTCACATGCATTAAAGTTAAGCTAGACTATTGTTTGGTTTTAAGAAGACTTCAGAGGATATTTCTGGTTTAAAGTTTAAAAATTATCTCAGGGCAGTAGTTTCATGGGTTCATCTAGTCTCCATGGCTCCAGAAAGTCTGGGGTCCATGAAAATTAGAAATTATGTTCTTATTTTCCCCATCTGGATCGGGATTCTTCTGTAAAATCTTTGATTAAAATGTTAGGTAGTGGTACCTGGGCACCATCCACTTCTTCTGGTCTCATGGCAAAGGAAGCAGTTGTTCATGGATGCAATTAGCCACACGTTCCCTTTCCTCCTCCATTCCTGACTCTCCTTCTTCCTCTGTTGCTCCAGGCAAATAGAGACCAATTGTGCCATGGATGGCCCAAGCTTTTAAGACCCCAGGAACTACGCAGTGAACTAGGTGGTAGAACAGAAGGGCTAAACACATTATTAGGCCAATTAACTGGGATGCCCTATGAAACCATGACCCTAAACTTCCAACCAAGGAACCAAATCCTATGTGGTGTTTGTACATAAACAGCCTCAGCAGCTACTCTGTTTTTTTTTTTTTTGGTCATTATAAATATGTCTATCACACAAGCTTTGCTAATTCAACTCTTTACAAGTGTACAACTTATTGACAGCATTTACAGTAATTGACTGTGCAATCCTACCCTTAATCAATGTGATTTTTCCATCACTGTAAACCAAAACTCAGTACTCCATAAGCAATAAACCCTCTTCCCTCCCCCCGCACCCCGTAACCACTAATAAACTTTGGTCTCTATACATTGCTTGTTCTTGTCTTTTTATATAAGTGGGGTCGTACAATATTTGTCCTTTTGTAACTGACTTATTTCACTCAGCATAATGTCTTCAAGCTCCATATTGTAGCATGTATCATGACTTCATTTCTCTGAAAACTTTTCATACAGTTCCTTTACTGATGGTGAAACTGTTTTCAGGAGACAGTCAGTCATTGTATCTGTTAGGAAATGGGTTTGGCTGTAACAGAGATGCCACTGGAGTGGCTTAAACACAGGAGGCTTTGTTATGTAAAATAAATCTGGAAATGAGATTCCTGCAGCTGTGGTGGAGGCCCCTTAAAGTTTTCAATCGCTTTCCATCTGCTGCTGTGTCACAGCCACCTGCCCATAGTCTGAGATGAATGCTGGGGCTCCAATCTGTATGTTTATACTCAGGTCAGTAGGAAGGAGGAAAGAAAAGAGGGAAGAAGGAAAAAGAGGTGCTCTGTTTTCAGAGCCCTTCCCAGAAGTCCTGCATTGTATTTCTTCCTACATCTTATTGGCTAAAACTTGCCACATGGCCACATAGAAGAGCGCTAAGAAATGTGTTTGAACTGGGTGCACTGGTGTCCTGAATGAAATTGGGGTCTGTTACCTAAAAAGAAAGGGAAAATGGAGTGTGAGTAGGCAACTGTGAGGCTTTGCCATGCTTATTTAGCCGACATGTATGAACAATTAGCATACTTAGTATAATTAGTTAGATATTGGAGATGCAATGTTAAAAAATATTCTCCCTGTATAGGAGATTCTTCAGGCTTCTGAGAGATATATAGAAACATAAATAGCTATTATAATACAAGTGGTTTTTCTGCACAGATGTAATCTGTCAAAAAGGAGATAATGGCTAATAAGATGTACAAAGAACTAATTGAGTTCTAGGGAAGAACTGATTAACATATACTGTCTTATTTAAAATTTAACACTTAATATTAAGTAGGTTGCGATATTTATACAGGTAGTCCCCAGATTACAAATGTCCGACTTATGGACAATTTGTAGTTGCTCTATAATATTATGTAAATTTGCTCTCACATTGAAACAATTGAACCAGCCCCTATTCACAACAAAGTCTTCATTACAATCACCTTCATTTGCTGCACATGCAGCTTTTAAAACATTGAAAAGGCTTTGAGCCTTTTCTTGTGCTAAAGTAAGGCTAAATACTTGCACTAAAACCAAAAAAACCCAAACCCTTGCCATAGAGTTGATTTCCAACTCATAGCCACCCAATAGGACAGAGTAGAACTATAGAGTTTCCAGGGAGTGGCTGGTGGATTTGAACTGTCAACCTTTTGACAATTAGCAGCCTGAGCTCTTAACCACTGTGCCACCAGATCTCCACTTGCATTAAAGTAAGGCTAAATAAGAACCACATGCACTTATTCTGACTTACCTACAAATTCTTAAAGACACACTGAGGAATGGATCTCTTTCATAACTGGGGACTGCCTGTAAGTACATTTGATTTCAAAAGGTTTAACCCTGTACCTGACATTCTGCAGCATCAGGTGTAAACAGGTATGTAATATTTTTGCAAAGAAATCATGTATTTTCATAATCAAATGATATCTTTCCTTGTAGCCTATGGAGTTAGTCACATTAATAAAATAAGATGTATTTAGTGAGTAATTTCCAAAGTAGACAGTAAAGGTCATGCAGTGTTAGAGCTGATGGGTTTGTTGGAAATCACCCAGCACACCCTCCTACTTTGATGTGTGGGTAAACCGAGACATACAGCCATTCATTGCCAGACTGACACTACGAGCTAGTGGTTAAACAGACTAGACCTCTCATGGAGCTTCTGTTACCCATTTAAATCTGCCTTTTAGCAGGGAAAACAAAGCCATTGACTGGTCTCTTTTCCCTTAATTGATAAGGTCCAGTGAGAGATGGAGAGCAGGGGACCTGTCCGGCAGCTCTCATTGTTTGTCTTCCTTTTCTTTGGGTGTGGCTCTGGAAGGGAGGAATAAGGCTCAGGGCCCAGACTCGTTTTGTTTTTATCCATTCATTAGGTGAAATAATGTCTACATTTACAGCAGTTGTGGTGCAGTAGTCTCAAATCATCTATCATGCATAACCTTTTAAAACTCTTCCCAACTGTGAAGGCAGTGGTTATACTCTATGGAGATTGCTTACCTATCCACTTTTGTTGCCGTGGAAGGAATAATGATTTTGTGGGCTTATTATAGTACAGTCTCCAAAAGCTTAAATCATTAATGGGTGTATTATCAGTTGTGAAGCATTTATTTGCAGTAAATTCCTATTGTGTGCTAGGTACTTTATTAGATAACTACAAATTTCAGATAGAAGAGGTATTCAACTAGTAAAGAGCCCTGGTGGCACAGTGGTTTAAAGCACTTGACTGCTAACCAAAAGGTCGGTAGTTCAAAACCACCAGGGGCTCCGCGGGAGAAAGATGTGGTAGTCTGCTTCCATAAAGATTTACAGCCTCGGAAACCCTTATGGGGCAGTTCTACTCTGTCCTCTAGGGTCACTATGAGCCAGAATAGACTCGATGGCAGTGTGTTTGGTTTTTTGTCTTTATTCAACCGGTGGCGGGGGAGGGGGACACAGACTTATATGTAAATAACACGTTAAAAAAAAAATAACACATTGGGATGTGATAAATACCTCTGAACACGTTACTCTAGGAGGCCTGGGGCGTTTCTGTAAGTCTGTGGAAATGAGTTGATGCCTTAGGATCATTTATAATGCTGTAGCCAAGAATAAAACACGTTTAGCACCAAAACTTTTGTCTTCAAAGGAAGTGATTTTACTGGTGTTAGATATCTTTAAGGTTTTAAAAAATTTGGTTCTTTAAAAACTAATAGAAGTATTCAGCAGAGTAGCCGGATACAAGATAAACATACAAAAATCTGTTGGATTCCTATACACCAATAAGGAGAACGATGAAAAGGAAATCACGAAAACAATACCATTTATAATAGCCCCTAAAAAAATAAAATAAAATACTTAGGAATAAATCTAACCAGGGATGTAAAAGACCTATACAAAGAAAACTACAAAACACTACTGCAAGAAACCCAAAGGAATCTACATAAATGGAAAAACATACCATGCTCATGGATAGGTAGACTCAACATTGTGAAAGTGACAATTCTACCCAAAGCAGTTTACAAATACAGTGCAATCCCGATCCAAATATCAGCAACATTCTTCAAAGAGATGGAAAAACTAATCATTAACTTTATATGGAAAGGGAAGAAGCCCC